>NW_026892737.1:0-63495 GCF_033815535.1 Pezoporus flaviventris | reverse complement strand
GCAGCTCAGCTGACGCGAGCAGCTGACTCACACGGGGCGGAGCCTGAAGCAGCGGCACCAACCCTGACTGGGTAAAAACCTGCCCCAGGGAGCGCGGTGAGGCAGTTTGTGCAGGCAGGCGAGCGGGATGGTGAGCACTCGTCGTATGATCAGGGCCCGGTCTGGGAGCTCTGCTCTGGCTGCCCTAGCGGTGGCCAGCGTAGGCACCCAGACAGAGCCGATGAGAGGGGAGGCTGCAGTGAAGAGCTCAGGGTGTAGAGACTGTCTGCACTGGTCTTGTGAGGGGAGGGTGCACAATGGGCAGGGCTGCACTCGGTGCTCCCTGGTGGAGGTCCTCCTGCAGCAGGTGGCTGAGCTGCGGGATATTGTTAATAGACTGCGAGATGTCAGGGAAGCTGAGAGGAAGCAGGAATGCTTGCTCCCGGCCCAAACTGTGCAGGGGCCTCCAGCTTCACCTCTACCTCCTGAAGGAAAGAAGGAGGCTGTTAACCTGGGAAGCTGGGAATTAGTGACAAAAAAAAACAACAAAAAAAAAGAAGGAAAAGGACAACCAAAAGCAAGGGGCTTCCCCCTAAATCACCTGTCCCCACGCAGAACAACTTCACTGTCTTGCAGGGTGTTGCAGAATGACTCTTAAGAGCAGAACCATAGAGTTCTGGAGGACTGTGCAAGCAAGGCAGGGGGTGGCCCCCACAGGTAGCCAGAGACCGGACCTGGGAGGAGAATGTGGAGGAAGCTGTGGGGGGCTAACCAATACTGTTATGCCAAGAAGGAGTGGCTGAATACTACTCCTATATATGTGTGAACTGCGTCACAAATAAGGTAGAAGTTGCTTATCACCCATATTGGGTTGGCCTGTCTGCTTCTCCTCGCCGCTTACAAATGGCGCCCGAACAGGGACCCGGATTACAGGGCCCCGGTCGACGGGGACCCGGATTACAGGGCCCCGGTCGACGGGGACCCGGATTACAGGGCCCCGGTCGACGGGGACTCGGATTACAGGGCCCCGACTAGCGGGGACCGGATACAGGGCCCCGGCCAACGGGGACCCGGGATACAGGGCCCCGGCCGACGGGGACCCGGAATACAGGGCCCCGGTTTAACGGGGACCCGGATACAGGGTCCTGGTCGACGGGGACCCGGGATACAGGGCCCCGACTAGCGGGGACCCGGAACAGCGAGTGAGCGGCGCCGGCGGCAGCGGCCGGGAAGCGCGGGCAATGCTGCTGCGGTGGCGTGATGGACCCGGGTGCTTGGACTAACCGAAAGAATCCGCCGCTGGGGCGAACCAGACACTGCTGCGTCGGGAGGCCGATCCGGAGACCGAGGTTACAGGACGACCCAGAAGAAGACGATCCGGAAAAGGCTGGCCATGAAAATGGACCGAGAGGTAGCCCTGGACTTATTACAGTGCTTCTTATAAAAGCGGGGAACTGAGCCCTGAACTTTTTACAGTGCTTTTTATAAAAGCGGGGAATTGAGCCTGAGACTCTAAAGCAGCTAGCAGGTCTAGTGGCTAGGGAAGGCTGAGATTTTTTTTTGCAGATCCTAATACAATATTTGAGGAGAGTGAGTGGCGAAAGTTTGGTGGTGAACTATTTGACTCAGTGCCTAATGATTATAAAAAGGCAAAGAAACTCGGTAAACCACGGAGGGAAGTAATGAACTGTATAAAAAGATACAAGGCAGAAAAGAAAACTGCCGCGGTAGCAACGGAGAAACTAGGAACAGACGTCCCCGGTCGGTTGAAACCGGGGGAAGATTACAACTCGTTTCCCCCAACTCGCGGGAGCACAGGGTTTCCCGCACCCCCCACCCCTCACCCCCCACCCCTCACCCCCCCCCTTCCTTTTCTCCCCCCCATCAGAAGGTGCCGCGGAGGAGGTGTAACCCCCTGCTCCCCCACCACCCCAGTTCCGAAAGTAGGGACTTTGAAAAGGACAGAGAAAGTATATTAGAAGGGATACGCATGATAAATGTCGAGAAATCCGAAAGAAAGAGGGCGGTGCCTCGGCGCCGGATCGATTGCGGCGCCACTGTGAAGCACGCAGTAGAAAATAGGGATCATGCGCTAGCGGGAGATTTAAAGGAACCGCGAGCCTCTCCAACCCACTACGCTCTAGAGTGAAAAAAAATTTTAACTCAGTCACGGAGGAGCCAGGTCTGCAGATGGCCACATACCGAACGAGATACACCTGATAAGAAAGACACAGCTGCAAGCAACGGAGACCCCGAGTTCGGCGCAGGATCAGCCCCCGAATCCCCTGAATCCGAGCCTGATTTGTATCCTCTGCTTCCAGACCCTGACTCTGTCTCCCGGGTGGGTCTGCTCAGACTTACTGGCCCTGGAGACGCTCAGTTGTAACAATGGGTAACCAAAGAGGTGAACATTACTGGGGAATTTTCTGCAATGGGCATCTTCGCATATCCTGTGTTTACTACACAGCAGGGGGCTAAAGAGTGGGAAGCTCTTGATCTCAAAATAGTTAAGGAGGCCTGACAAACAGTGACCACGTATGCGTTAAAATCCTCTTATACTCAAGCTGTATATGTTATGATTTTTTCTTGCAATTGACAGGGGGAGCCCATACAGCTTCTCTGTGATACTCGTGTATTAGAAGTTGGTAAAAATAAGTATGTTCAGGTTTCTATCAACCCTTGGAGACCTCTGTAGATACTGCTGGCCACTTCTTCCAGCACAGGCTGGCCACCTGTGTTGGAATGAGTGTGCATTTTGGTCAGTATAAAAGCCCAAGCCTCATACGATGTGGGTGAGGCAGAGCCTCTGCGGGGATGCCCGCTAAGATTGAGCCTGCCACCTCGCACTGCAATGATGCTTCTCGGAGCTGGTTTGCTGTTAGTCTCCACAGGGTCCTTCTGCCACGTTCTGTACATGGGACTGTAGGGGGAGAAATGATGGCTTTTGCAGAGACTAAAAAAAAAAAAAAAAAGGGGGGGGGGAGAGAGAGAGAGTAATGATGTTACCTTTAACTTTAACCTGTCTACTTCTGAAGAACTGATAACCTGGGGGAGGGGATATATTTGTGTCCTCCTGCCTACAGGTCCATGGTGACTGTCTGCAAAGTTTGTGAAGCCCTGCCATGAGCTGGACAGACGAATGGATAAACCTGATGCCTCAGCTACAGGAGCTGACCGTGATTACCCCAAGCAGAATGAGATAGAGGAAGAGAAAGAACAAATAACTGCAAAACATCACTTGGGGGCAACTGAAAAGTAACATCCTGAATATGTGTGCTTGTAAAGTAGCTATTATTAGAGGTTGTGATTTTGTGTATAAAACCACCCGTATTTACTAGCTAGTTGCTAATAAGAAACTGCACCTTGTATTGTATAGATTTGTCACTTGTAAAAGAGATGTTAGAGTATGGAAATTTGCAGTAGCTGCTAGAAAATGCTAAGGCAAAAGCTAGAAAAATTTTAATACAATGGTAGTGTTATAAAGCAGGTGATGGAACAAATTAAGAGGGGGGGAGAATTCCACTGGTAAGAAATTTCTTTGGCTAGTCCTTCACTGCCATCAGCATCTTCAACATGCTGCTGCACCCTGTAATAGTTACTCTGCTAATGTAAATGTGTGTGTGCCTTGCTGTAGTAGCGATTTGTTACTGGATAAAACAAAAGGGGGGAGATGTGGAGACAGTGTTCTCACAGGAGAATGCATAAGTGGTACATAAACTTTGAATAGTCCTGAAAGATACAGCAAGGCCATGAGAGGCCTGAAGAAGCTTAAGCAAGCAAGATAAGAGACTGGAATTCACCAAGTTAATGAGAACTGTGGACTGTTGGCAAGCTTTCAAGGTTGAGTTCTCACACCTGTGTTTAACCAATTATATGTTAGTCACTAAGGGTCTTCAAAACATGTATCCAATCATAATATGCCAAATCACTGTAAGTGCTTCAGCTGGGGCCTTGGCTCAACTAAGCAGACTGGGTTGCTGAGTTGCTAAGCAGACAATTCTACATTGAAGGCAATTCCTGATTTGTTTTAATGTTGACTCTGTGAGACATGCAACACTGCAGAACCTGTTGTTGTTGGAACAGGGACATGGATGTGAAGAGTTTGATGGAATCTGTTGTATGAGTCTCTCTGATTATGTTAATTCGATGCACTCACAGCTGAGAACCCTGGCTCAGCTTACCCAGCAATAGTAAATGAGCAATATCCTAAGAATAACTAGATGGTTGTCTTCATGGGGCATTATAGGTTGAGTCAAACACTGCTGTTTAAAGTATTGCACTTGTGTATCATTGTTAGATTAATCATCGTAGCTATTAGACTTGTTTATAGTTGTGTGATAAAACAGGTGAACAGAATAACCCATAATGCCTTGCTTGCACAAAGAAAAAGGGGGGAATTGTTGCAGAATGACTCTTAAGAGCAGAACCATAGAGTTCTGGAGGACTGTGCAAGCAAGGCAGGGGGTGGCCCCCACAGGTAGCCAGAGACCGGACCTGGGAGGAGAATGGGGAGGAAGCTGTGGGGGCTAACCAATACTGTTATGCCAAGAAGGAGTGGCTGAATACCACTCCTATATATGTGTGAACTGCGTCACAAATAAAGTAGAAGTTGCTTATCACCCATATTGGGTTGGCCTGTCTGCTTCTCCTCGCCGCTTACAGCAGGGGTCTAATGAGGAAGCGCACTCGAGCCAGAAACAGCCGGCTGATGCACTGCTAAAGAAGATCTCTACTGGTGCTGCTAGGAAAAAGCGTTGGGTTGTAGTAGTAGGGGACTCTACACTGAAAGGGACAGAAGCACTTGTCTGCCGTCCAGACCCTGTCTCAAGGGAGGTGTGTTGCCTACTGGGGGCACGGATCAGGAATGTGGCAGAGAGGCTGTCTGCTCTAGTAAGTCCCATGGACTAGTACCCACTCCTGGTGATACATGTGGGTGCTAGGGATATAGATAGTAGTAGCCTGGGGAACATAAAAAAGGACTACAGAGCCCTGGGAGAGGTGGTTAGGGGCTCTGGAGCTCAGACTTTCTTTTCATCAATTCTCCAGGGTACAGGAGAGGACCTAAAAGAAGCTAGGAGGATTAACCAGGTTAATAAATGGTTAAAAGGGTGGTGTCATAGTCATGGGTTTGGGTGTCTTGAACATGGGACCCAAGCTTGTAGACCAGGTCTAGTGGTGGCTGGTGGAGCTGGTCTGATGATAAAGAAGGGAAAGAGCAGTTTTGGTAGGAGGCTTGCCAGACTGGTCAAGGAGGCTTTAAACTAGATGTGTTGGGGGAGGGGGGCATCATTCCATTCCAAGACACCCAGTCAGATGCCAGAACCTATAATAAATGCTTGGAGCAATGTAGAGATATCCCAGCCGCTCCAGCCAATGAGCCAGCTTCAGTTGGAGCTCAGCTCAGATGCCTCTATACAAATGCCCGTAGCATGGGGAACAAACAAGAGGAATTATAGATGTGTGCACGTCTACGGGGGTATGATATAATAGGCATCACAGAAACATGGTGGGATGGCTCCTATAACTGGAGTGTTGGAATGGAAGGTTACAGGCTCTTTAGAAAAGACAGGCCTGACAGGTGGGGAGGGGGAGTTGCCCTTTATGTTAGGGATCAGCTGGAGAGTATGGAACTCTGTCTGGGGACAGGTGAGCAGCCCACAGAGAGTTTGTGGGTCAGGGTTAAAGGGAATATAGCTATGGGGGACATTACTGTGGGGATCTGTTACAGACCACCTGATCAAGGAGAACCTGGGGATGAAGCCCTCCATAGACAAAAAGGAAAAGCCTCACGCTCACAGGCCCTTGTTCTCATGGGTGACTTCAACCACCCTGATATCTGTTGGAAGGATGGTACGGCCCGGCACAAGCAATCCAGGAGGTTCCTCGATTGTGTGGAAGACAACTTCCTTCTGCAAGTAATAGAGGAGCCGACAAGGAGAGGTGCCATGCTTGACCTCGTGCTCACCAACAGGGAAGGGCTCGTTGGAAATGTGACGCTCCAGGGCAGCCTTGGATGCAGCGACCATGAGATGCTCGAATTTGAGATCCTCAGGACAGTGAGAAGAGCGTGCAGCAAGCTCACTGCCCTGGACTTCAAAAGAGCAGACTTTGGCCTCTTCAGGAACCTGCTTAGTAAGGTTCCATGGGATACAGCCCTAGAGGGCAGAGGGGCCCAAGACTGTTGGTTGATACTCAAGGATCACCTGCTGCAAGCTCAGGGGTGTTGCATCCCAACAAGAAGGAAGTGCAGCAGGAGGGCCAGGAGACCTCCTTGGATGGATAAGGAGCTGCTGAGGAAAATTCAAAAGAAAAAAAGAGGCTTATAATAAGTGGAAGCAAGGACAGGTGCCATGGGAAGAGTACAGGGATGTTGTACGGAAAGCTAGGGACCAGGTTAGGAAAGCTAAGGCTCAGTTAGAATTAAACTTAGCTAGAGTTATTAAAGATAACAGGAAGGGATTCTACAGGTACATAGCAAATAAAAAAAAGACGAGGGAGAATGTAGGCCCCCTCAGGAAGCTCTTGGGAGAACTGGCTATGCAGGATTTGGAGAAGGCTGAGGTACTGAATGACTTCTTTGCCTCAGTCTTCACTGGCAAAGGCTCTGACCGCACCAACCAAATCTTGGAAGGCAGATGCAGAGACTGTGAGAATGAAGACCTTGGGCCCACTGTAGGAGAGGAACTGGTTCTAGACCATCTTAAAAATCTGAACATGCACAAGTCCATGGGTCCTGATGAGATCCATCCGTGGGTCCTGAAGGAGCTGGCGAATGAAGTTGCGAAGCCGCTGGCCATCATACTTGAAAACATCATGGAAGTCAGGTGAAGTTCCCGATAACTGGAAAAAGGGAAATATAACACCCATTTTCAAGAAGGGGAAAATGGATGACCTTGGGAATTACAGACCAGTCAGTCTCACCTCTCTTCCTGGCAAAATCTTGGGAGCAGATTCTTCTGGATGGCATGCTAAGGCACATGAAAATCAACAAGGTGCTTGGTGACAGCCAGCATGGCTTCACTAAGGGGAAATCCTGCCTGACCAATTTGGTGGCCTTCTATGATGGGGCTACAGAACTGATGGACAGGGGTAGAGCAGTTGATGTCATCTGCCTGGACTTGTGTGAAGTGTTCGACACTGTCCCACACGACATCCTTGTCTCTAAATTGGAGAGACATCAATTTGATGGATGGAGCACTCGGTGGATAAAGAACTGGCTGGATGGCCGCACGCAAAGAGTTGTCGTCAATGGCTCAATGTCCGGCTGGAGACCAGTAATGAGTGATGTCCCTCAGGGATCGGTGTTGGGACCAATCTAGTTTTAACATCTTTGTTGGTGACATGGACAGTGGGATTGAGTGCAACCTCAGCAAATTTGCCGATGACACCAAGCTGTGTGGTTCGGTTGATAGGCTGGAGGGAAGGAATGCCATCCAGAGGGACCTCGACACGCTTGTGAGGTGGGCTGATGCCAACCTCATGAAGTTTAACCATGCCAAGTGCAAGGTCCTACACCTGGGTCGGAGCAATCCCAGGCACCGTTACAGGTTGAGCAGGGATGAGATTCAGAGCAGCCCTGTAGAGAAGGACTGTGGGGTGTTGGTTGATGAGAAAATGACCATGAGCTGGCAGTGTGCACTTGCAGCCCTGAAAGCCAACCGTATCCTGGGCTGCATCAAAAGGAGTGTGACCAGCAGGTCGAAGGAGGTGATCCTGCCCCTCTACTCTGCTCTTGTGAGACCTCACCTGGAGTATTGTGTGCAGTTCTGGTGTCCCCAACATAAAAAGGACATGGAACTGGTGGAACAAGTCCAGAGAAGGGCCACGAGGATGATCAGGGTACTGGAGCACCTCCCATATGAAGACAGGCTGAGGAAGTTGGGGCTGTTCAGCCTGGAGAAGAGAAGGCTGCATGAAGACCTCCTAGCAGCCTTCCAGTATCTGAAGGGGGCCTATAGGGATGCTGGAGAGGGACACTTCATTAGAGACTGTAGTGATAGGACAAGGGGTAATGGGTTAAAACTTAAACAGGGGAAGTTTAGGTTGGATTTAAGAAGGAATTTTTTTCCTGTTAGGGTGGTGAGGCACTGGAATAGGTTGCCCAGGGAGGTTGTGAATGCTCCATCCCTTGGAGTGTTCAAGACCAGGTTGGATGAAGCCTTGGGTGATATGATTTAGTGTAAGGTGTCCCTGCCCATGGCAGGGGGGTTGGAACTTGGTGATCTTAAGGTCCTTTCCAACCCTAGCGATTCTATGATTCTATGATTCTAAAAGCACTTAGTAACATCCAGCTGGGGAGCAGCTCAGAGAGTTCGGAGCTCCAGCTTCCTTCCCAGCAGCAGCTGGCACAGACGGCACGTTGGCAATATAAAACACAGCTCCAGCTTTTGTCTGAGGTCCTGTTCGCCACTTGGATAACTGATGTGCTCTGACTTCATTGAACGGATTTGCAGATTGCCTTGTCCAAGGAAGAAGCTTTGTGCATGCTAAGTCTGTACATAATTCCCTTGATTTCTTACGCAATTCCCCCTCCCCCCCCCCCCCCCAGGAGACTCAATAACCAAAATTTATAGCCAGATCAGAATTCTCTACAAAACTGTGTATGCATTGGACAAAAATCCACTCTAATATTTGCTGCTAAGTATACCATTATATTTTGGCTAGCAAGCAACAGCTTATTTTTCACAACCACTTGGCATTCTCTATATAAGAAGCCCACTAAGTGGGGTTCACAGAAGAATGTGTAACCATCTTCAGAAAACATAAATGTTTTACGTCATCACTTGTGTTGTCACCAGTCATAGTGTCAAGCTGATGAGGAGCTTTTTCTAGACTCAGATACATGACTGTTCTTAAAAGGGAAAACAAAAGATAACTCCTTGCCCTGGGTTTAGCAGTAGCAGTCAATTTTTCTCCTTCTTAGTAGCTGGTGCAGCATTGTGTTTTGACTTTCAGCCTGGGAACAGAGCTGATAACACTGATGTTTTTAGTTGTTGCTAAGTCATGTTTACTCTGACCAAGGACATTGTGAGTCTCATGCTTTGCCAGGGAGGAGGGGAAGCCGGAAGGAAGCAGAGACAGGACACCTGACCCAAACTAGCCAAAGAGGCATTCCATACCACAGCACATCATGCCCAGGATGTAACTGAGAGTTACCCGGAAGGGCGAGGACTGTGGGATTGGACTAGGTCAGTGCTTGGTCGGGCTGGGGGGGGCTAGTTATCGGTCGGTGAGTGGCGAGGTGTTGTACTCTCTTCCCTTGTTATTTCCTTTTTCTTTATTATTATTGGTGGTAGCAGTAGTGATTTGTGTTATACCTTAGTTACTAAACTGTTCTTATCTCAACCCTTGGGAGTTACATTCTTTTGATTCTCTTTCCCATCCCTCCAGGAGCAGGGGGAGGGCAAAAAGGTGGGGAGTGAAAGAGCGACTGTGTGATTTATGGCTGACTTTGTTTAAACCACGACACTCCTTCATCATAACTGAGAAGATCAGTATTCACTTATAATTGCTAACATTGCGACTCCTGTGGGAAATCCAGGTTGTTGATCAGAATAACTGGAAAAATGCTGACAGAAAGGGAATAACATTTTTAAGAGAAAATTCAGTCTGAAAAATACTTTTTTTGGATAGACTCCAAGCCAGTTTTTTGCCTTGTCCTTTTTAACATGGCTCTCAGCCTTCAAGAATGCAGAAAAACGATGACCGAAATAACTATTCTCTAGAGCACTGAGCAAGAGCATTGAAGCAGCAATAGTTAAAGCCTATTTATATCTTTAACAAAATTATGTTTCTTATTATAGATTTTTTTTGGGGGTGGTTTACTGTTTGGAAACAGGATCATAAACTCATTGCGATCTCAGTATTTGTGGGTAGATATACAGTTCATCTGACAGAGGTTTCAATCAAGTTAAGTACACTCGAATGGAGAAAAGATAATATATACATACTTGATTAGTCACAGAGTGGTCTGTCACTGGTGTCAGCTGCACATACTGGACTTGGATATCACTCCCTTGGAGCAGGGAACCATCAACACTCCCTGAGGCAGGCTCAGCAGAAGCAACAGCTATCAGCTGAGCACCCTGCAACACCTACAGGAAAAGCAACAGAGAAAGCAGCTTGTGAACAACCACAATCAGAAATGCATGAAGAACCATCCAACTTAAAACAGATGCAAAAATCAAAACCCATTAAAAAGAAACACAAGAAAACTTGTCTATCAATAACAGTTGCTTTAAATCATGTAGATTTCTGAGAGGATGTGGTATGCACATGGAAAGATTCCCATACTAGATGCTTGCCACATTTTGCCTTATGAGATTCATAACTCTGTTCATGATTATTGCAAAGACTAACAGGGACAGACTGTGCAGGTTGCAATGAGTGTGACATTGTCAATAGCATGTTGCACCTTCACTGAGTAAGGCTTTTACTGCCACAGAAAAAGACGCAGATCCAAGATACTCTTCCTCACATCCAAAGGCATTCACCTTGTGACAATTTACTCCAGTAATATTTATATTCCTATCATACATGAAGGTACAGATATAAGAAGTACTACTAATTAATGGTTACTCTAAATATATTTGGTGAAGACTATAAGTCTGCTACAGGCTTTAAAAAACAAAGAACAGCCCATCCATCTAAATGTGTTTGCTTAAAAATGTTCCTGTCATTAGATTAATTTTAATTTGCTTCTTGAACCACAAATCAGAATAAACTATATGTATGTACTTTATGGAACAATGAAAAGGCCCCTCATCTAAACTTGACATATTCCATTTAAACTTCTATATGCTGCAAATGATGTATTTTTAAGTACGGCATTTGAAGCACAGCAAACAGAAGATATCTTTCAAACAAAGAAAAGTGAACAAAGAAGAAAAGTAACATTCTTATAAAATTTTTTTCTTAACAAAGTATGATTTCTCAACCGATCTGCACGTGGGTGGCTACAAAAGAGTGGGTAGAACAGAAATGCTCCTAGGGAGTGTGGGAAGCAAAAAGAGGTCACCTCCATAAATGACCTTTAAGGGTGTTGTCAGGGTTTTATAGGGATCTTGGGTGCAAAAGTATACTACGTTTTGTTTTTATAGGAGTAAGCAAAATTCTCTCATCCCACGATATTAATTTTGGAAGTATACTACACATGCTGTCGAAACCACATAACAGTCTGCCCTATTGATTACCTGCATGTTTCAATGTTGTTGTTTTTTTTTCTTTTATTTCTGAACTAAAAACTTCAGAACGACGGTAAGTGACTGAACAAGGCCATCATTCTCACAGTGTTTTACAATAAAGAAGCCTAAAATTTATAACATTATCAACTTCCCTGCTTTATTTTATGTTCTCAACTGCACACCTCCCAGTGCACTTCAAAAGAACTCACTTTTATAGCAGACACACTGGAGAAGAGCAAATAATTAAATGTGTGGAGGAGCTGGGTAGCAGAGCTTTTTGCAAATGGGGCAGGTGCACTTACACATTCCCAGCCCTCCCAGTCAGTTGCCAGCACCTGTAATAAGTGCTTGGAGCAATGCAGAGCTACTTCAGCCGCTCCAGTCAATGAGTTGGCTTCATTTGGAGCTCGGCTCAGATGCCTCTATACAAATGCCTGTAGTATATGGGGAAAAAAACAAGAGGAATGTCCTGGGTTCAGCAGTAGCAGTCATTTTTCTCCTTCTTGGTAGCTGGTGCAGTGCAGTGTTTTGACTTTCAGCTCAGGAACAGAGCTGATAACAATGATGTTTTGGTTTGGCCAAGGACTTTGTGAGCCTCATGCTCTGCCAGGGAGGAGGGGAAGCCGGGAGGAAGCAGAGACAGGACACCTGACCCAAGCTAGCCAAGGATCAGGGATATCCAACCTGGTGCACCCGACAGAATACTACCCGCTGCTGGTCTTCCAGACAGGTGAGGGGGAAGCTGCTTCCCACAGACTGAGGGGGATGAAGAAAGACTACAGGGCCTTGGAGTGGATGGTGAAAGAGTCTGGGGCTCAAGTGATCTTCTCCTCACTCCTTCCATCTTCCACTGATGATGTGGGATGGAATGGGAAGATTCAGTCCATAAACGATTGGCTTCGAGACTGGTGCTACAGGCAGGGCTTTGGATTCTTTGATAACAGCTGGTTTTATAGGGCACCAGTCTGGACAATGACAAGTGGGAAAGGTTTATCTCACAGAGGCAAAAGGATGCTGGGGCACGAATTAGCAGGGCTCATTTGGAGAGCTTTAAACTAGATTCAAAGGGGGATGGGGTTGTAGCTGGGCTTGCCCCAGTGGGGCAGCACTCCAGAATTGATGAAGACTGGGAGGCCTCCTATAATCCTAGGGTGAAATTGGTGTGCTCAGCTCGCTCCCTGGAATGTCTGTACACCAATGCACGCAGCATGGGAAATAAGCAGGAGGAGTTGGAAACCTGTGTTAAGTCAGGAGACTATGATCTGGTGGGCAATTACAGAGACGTGGTGGGACAGCTAACATGACTGAAATATAGTCATGGAGGGCTATGTCCTCTTCAGGAAAGACAGGTCAGCCAGGTGGAATGGTGGGGTTGCTCTTTATGTGCAAGAGCAACTACAATGCACTGAGTTCTGTCCAGGGACAGATGACGAGCGAGTTGAGAGTCTGTGGGTGAGAATTAAGGGGCAGGCTGGCAGGGGGGATACTGTTGTGGGTGTCTGTTACAGACCACCAGATCAGGGTGAGGAAGTTGACGAGGCCTTCTACAGGAAGTTGAGAGCGGCCTCACAGTCACAGGCCGTGGTCATCGTGGGGAATTTTAACTTCCCTGATGTTTGCTGGAAGGACCACTCGGCAACCCAGCCACAGTCCAGGAGGTTCCTCCAGTGTATGGATGATAACTTCCTCCTGCAAATGGTGGATGAGCCAACCAGGAGAGGAGCGCTGCTGGATCACATCCTCACTAACAAGGAGGGTCTGGTTGAAGCAGTAAGGGTTGAGGGCTGCCTTAGTTGCAGCGACCACAAGATGGTGGAATTCAGGATCTTGTGTGGTAGGACTAGTAGAATACCAAGTAGAATTGCAACCCTGGACTTTAGCAGGGCAAACTTTGGCCTTTTAAAGCAATTGCTAGGGGAAATCCCATGGGCAAGGCTGTTTGAAGGTAAAGGGGCCCAAGATAGTTGGTTGGCATTTAAGGATTGCTTTTTCCGAGCTCAAGATCGGAGCATCCCGACACGTAGGAAGTCAAGGAAGAGGGCCAGGAGACCTGCGTGGCTAAATAAGGAATTGCTGGATATGCTCAAGTGGAAGAGGAGAGTTTACAGGTCATGGAAGGAGGGGCTGGCCACTTGGGAGGAATATAAGGCTGCTGCTAGAGGCTGTAGGAAGGCAACTAGGATGACTAAGGCCTCCTTAGAATTAAACCTGGCGAGAAGGGTCAAGGACAGCAGAAAGAGCTTTTTCAAATACATGGCAGATAAAACTAACACCAGAGGCAATGTAGGCCCACTGATGAACGGGATGGGTGCCCTGGTGACAGAAGATACAGAGATGGCAGAGTTACTGAATGCCTTCTTTGTCTCTGTCTACTCTGCTGCAGGCAGTCCTGAAGAGCCCTGTACCCCTGAGACCTTAGATGAAGTCAGGTCAACGGAGCGGTTTGCCTTAGTCGATGAGGAATGGGTTAGAGACCAGTTGAGCAATCTGGACATCCATAAATCCATGGGTCCAGATGGGATGCACCTGTGGGTGCTGAGGGAACTGGCGGAAGTCATTGCTAGACCACTCTCCATCATCTTTACCAAGTCTTGGGAAACGGGAGAGGTGCCTGAGGCCTGGAGGAAAGCAAATGTTACTCCAGTTTTCAAAAAGGGCAAGAAGGAGGACCCGGGTAACTATAGACCGGTCAGCCTCACCTCCATCCCTGGGAAAGTGATGGAACACCTTATCCTTGGTGCCATCTTAAGGCATATCAAGGATAAGAGAGTTATGAGGGGCAGTCAACATGGCTTCACCAAGGGGAAATCATGTTTGACCAATCTCTTAGCCTTTTATGAGGAAATAACACAGTGGATGGATGATGGCAGAGCGGTGGATGTGGTCTACCTTGACTTCAGCAAAGCATTTGACACAGTCTCCAACAGCATCCTCACAGCTAAATTGAGGAAGTGTGGTCTGGATGATCAGGTAGTGAGGTGGACTGTGAACTGGCTGAAGGAGAGAAGCCAGAGAGTTGTAGTCTATGGGGCTGAGTCTAGTTGGAGGCCTGTAACTAGTGGAGTGCCTCAAGGGTCAGTACTGGGACCAGTATTATTTAATATATTCATCAATGATTTAGATGAGGGAATTGAGTGTACTGTCAGCAAGTTTGCTGATGACACTAAGCTGGGAGGAGTGGCTGACATGCCAGAAGGCTGTGCTGCCATCCAGCGAGACCTGGACAGGCTGGAGAGTTGGGCAGGGAATAACTTGATGAAATATAACAAGGGAAAGTGTAGAGTCCTGCATCTGGGCAGGAACAACCCCAGCTTGCAGTATAGGTTGGGAAACGACCTGTTAGAGAGCAGTGTAGGGGAGAGGGACCTGGGGGTCCTAGTGGATAACAGCATGACCATGAGCCAACACTGTGCCCTTGTGGCCAAGAAGGCCGTTGGCATCCTGGGGTGTATTAGAAGGGGGGTGGTTAGTAGGTCGAGAGAGGTCCTCCTTCCCCTCTAGTCTGCCCTGGTGAGACCGCATCTGGAATATTGTGTCCAGTTCTGGGCCCCTCAGTTCAAGAAGGACAGGGACCTGCTGGAGAGAGTCCAGTGCAGGGCAACGAAGATGATTAAGGGAGTGGAGCATCTTCCTTATGAGGAAAGACTGAGGGAGGATGGAGCCAGGCTCTACTCAGTGGCAAACAATGATAGGACAAGGGGTAATGGGTACAAACTGGAACACAAGAGGTTCCACTTAAACTTGAGAAGAAACTTCTTCTCAGTGAGGGTGACAGAACACTGGAACAGGCTGCCCAGGGAGGTTGTGGAGTCTTCTTCCCTGGAGACATTCAAAACTCGCCTGGACACATTCCTGTGTAACATTATCTAGGTGTTCCTGCTCCGGCAGGGGGATTGGACTACATGATCTTTTGAGGTCCCTTCCAATCGCTAGCATACTGTGATACTCTGATACCACAGCACATCATGCCCAGGATGTAACTGAGAGTTACCCGGAAGGGCTGGTAGACTGCGGGGTTGGAGGAGGTATTGGTCAGAGCTTGGTCGGGCTGGGGGGGGGCGAGTTATCGGTCGGCTGGTGGTGAGATGTCGTATTCTCTTCCTTTGTTATTTCCTTTATCATTATCATTAACGGTGGTAGCAGTAGCGATTTGTGTTATACCTTAGTTACTAAACTGTTCTTATCTCAACGCATGGGAGTTGCATTCTTCTCGATTCTCCTCTCCGTCCCTCCAGGAGTAGGGGGAGGGAAAGAAGGAGGGGAGTGAGTGAACGAGTTACCTGACTGGGTTTAAACCACGACAAGGAATTAGAGATGTGTACATGGCTACAGGGATACGATATCACTGGCATCACAGAAACATGGTGGGATGGCTCCTATGACTGGAGTGCTGGAATGGAAGGTTATATGCTCTGCAGAGAAGGACCTGGGGGAGTCGGTTGTTGAGAAACTTAACATGAGTCAGCAGTTTGCACTCGCAGCCCAGAAACAAACTGTATCCTGAGCTGCATCAAAAGAAGTGTGACCAGCAGGTCAAAGGAGGTGATCCTGCCCCTCTACTGTGCTCTTGTGAGACCTCACTTGGAGTATCATGTACAGTTCTTGTGTCCTCAACATAAGAAGGACATGGAGATGTTGGAGCGAGTCCAGAGGAAGCCCACGAGGGTGATCAGGGGGTTGGAGCACCTCTCGTATGAAGACAGGCTGAGAAAGTTGAGGCTGTTCAGCCTGGAGAAGAGAAGGCTCTGTGGAGACCTCATAGCAGCCTTGCAGTATCAGAAGGGGGCCTACAGGGATGCTGGAGAAAGATTCTTCACTAGGGACTGCAGTGGTAGGACAAGGGTTAATAAGTTCAAACTTAAACAGGGGAAGTTTAGATTTAGACCGTCACTCTTATCTAAGTGCATGGACCAGTCCCTATAAAGCTGCTAAGTCCATCTAGTCCATGTTGTTAGGCTCCATCTCTTGTAACAGTCTTTCAGAGCAGGAGAGGCTGTGTGCAGCGTTCACACTTGTGAATCACCTGGGCAATAGTGTCCATTGCTAAGTCCAGCCCTTGATCATGAGTCCATCTATACTTTGCATCTCTGCTCTGATGTCCTGAAGTGCCATGGGCCCACCAGGCTCAAAATAATTCACTGTCCCCTTCAGCAGTTACTCCAATTTGTCGCTTGGTACTCCATACAGCTGCCTTCCATCTCCGATGCTTCCAAAGAACTGGAGGGGCCCAGTGGACTAGATACTTGCCCATACTGTCCCCCATACCCTGCCACTCATGACTGTCCAGCCTTGGGGAAAATCTCTTGGTCCTCCCATATCGTCTAACCCCAGAGAAGACCCAAACCTGACTCTGCTTAACTTTTGAGATCAGACAAAATGGTCGTGGGTAGAACACAGTCTGTATGTGTATCAACATGCTGATCCCCATCAAAATCAGCAGGCAGGTTCCAAGGATACCCAAAGGCCATTCAAAACCTTCAGAACTCTCAAACGATGCTGCTGTACTTGTCACTGGGGCTGGTGTTGCTGCTGTGCTTGCCGGCTCTCCCACCACCAGCTTCTCTTTTCCTGAGTCCAGATCTACCTCCTCTGACTTGCTGGTAAATGCTGCATGGTCTCTTGCATCCTCCTGGGGCTCGGCGGGTGGCTTCAGGGGAATGCTCTCGGGCATCGCAGAGCTCAGCTCCTCCGCGGGGCTCGGCTCCTCCGCAGGGCTCGGCTCCTCTGCAGGGCTTGTTTCCTCCGCCACCTTCTCCCGCTGCTCGGTAGCCGCCTCCTTCCGCTCCTCGACCGCCCCTACCTCCTCCACAGGCAGCCGCTCCCTGCCAGCCTTCAGCCCCACTCCCGCCGCCGCTTGGTGCCCGGTGTAATGAGTAAATTCCTGTTTGTTAATCAAATCTTGCTTGCTTAAGAGTTATTGGAAAATTACGACACTTCGAGATTTTGCTTATAGACCGCAGGCGTCCGGTAAAGTAAATGATGTATGGGGGAAGTAGATAAGGAGCCTTCCTCCCCACACCCACCGGGAGGCAGAATGAGACCCCTTATCAACAGGCCGGAGCCTTCCTCCCCACACCCACCGGGAGGTAGAATGAGACCCCTTATCAACAGGTCACACAGACGCAGAGTACGCCAGGAAGTGACATGTATATCGGATGAAGAAGAGTATAAAACCAGTGACTTTGGGGAAGTGCGTTGCGCGCCGTTGGCGGAGCAGAGACTCCCCGGCCGCCCAGCGCTGTTTTGCTTGCTGTCGCTTGCTCAATGAACTGATTTCATTCATTGGTCTGGCTCTCGTCAATTTATTTGAGCCACATTTATAACAATTTTGGTGCCATGACTCGGATAGAGGCAATCTGGTGCGAAGCCCCACACAGGGGAGTTGCCCCGCTGTATAGTGGCCCTTGCTTGGGTGCTATCTCACCATACCCTCTACCGACGAATCCTAAATTTGACAGCAAGCAAAAGAAAGCCAGCAACCCTGTAATCTTTGTGCATGAAGTTCCGAAAGAAGA
This sequence comes from Pezoporus flaviventris, assembly GCF_033815535.1. Taxonomy (NCBI): domain Eukaryota; kingdom Metazoa; phylum Chordata; class Aves; order Psittaciformes; family Psittacidae; genus Pezoporus; species Pezoporus flaviventris. Next base: position 45,818 of record NW_026892737.1, on the reverse strand, counting down.
TGCAGGAGTGCGTAAGTACAGGCCGGTTACCCGTTCGGTTGGGGTTGGGTATCCCAGAGTGTGCCTGTGTGAGACGTCCAATTAAGGACGAAGCGAGTGCGGACCCCTTAGTAGTGCGGTTCCCATCTCTTGTGAGGGACTGGGCCACGAACAGGGGGCAAAAAGACTGTGTGTGTGTGAGAAGGCACTCCGGAAGATGGGACAGAAGAAAAGCAAGCCTTCTGATTCCATGGGGGGGTCGGAGCTTAAGGCTAAGCTACCCCAGATACGACCGGATAGTCCATTGGGATTGATGATTAAATATTGGGATGACTACCCTTCTAGGCGGGATAAGGACAAAGTAAAAATAGTACATTACTGTATGGAGGTTTGGGGAGGTAAGCAAATTAGAGGTGATCATTTATATTGGCCCGTATTTGGGTCCTTTGAGGACTGGATCTGCCAGGCTTTAAATATTTATGTTAATTCAAAGGAACCATTTAGTTTGGAGGAAAGCGAGTATGCACATTTATGGATAGGGTCTGAGACTAGGACAAATTTATATCCTTTAAAAGAAAGAAAAGTTCTTTACCGTAAGGGTGGTGAGGTACTGGAACGGGTTGCCCAGGGGAGTTGTGATTGCTCTATCCCTGGAGGTGTTCAAGGCCAGGTTGGACGGAGTCTTGGGTGACATGGTTTAGTGTGTGGTGTCCCTGCCCATGGCAGGGGGGTTGGAACTAGATGATCTTAAGGTCCTTTCCAACCCTAACTATTCTATGATCCTGTATGGCTTTTCTTTGGATGCTCCCTTGACTTCCAAAACAACCCTTTATCTTTGTAATTCTTACCTGCCCTCAACCTTAAAATAAACAAATCATACAAAAAAAAAATACACAATCCACCCTGAAAATGAACTTGTCTTCCCAGTTCCACTGGGCTTCTCTAACATCCTGCCTTTCTGGTCCAACACAGCTAACAGAATATGGTTAAACTGAAAAATAATAAACTTCACTTCCAACAAAAAGGATTAATTCATGCTCTTAATGCACACACAGAATAAGAAGGTTGAAATCACCCTTCCCTTTCACTTGGGCACAAAAGCAGGGAAGTATCCAACACAGAGTGTTCCTCAAGCTAACTTGGGCTAGTGAGAGTTCAAGGCTGAAAATGATCCTAAAAAGAGCGTCTTTATCAAGCAGGAAAAAAACAACAAAACCAAAAAGTTTTGTTTTGTTTTTTGTTGGTTTTGTTGTTTTGGTTTTTTTTTCCAAGCCATCGTGTCCCAATCCTTGGTGTCTCAAAGATTACCATGTTGCATGGTGACCCTAGTGAAGACAACCTGCCTAAATTAAAAAGCAAGCACGAACAATTCTCTCACTCTTTTGCCACCTTTAAGAATAAGAAAATGTTCCCTAACACCTTCAGACAGAAATATAAATGCATTGCTATTAGTTTTGGGTTTACATAGTCCTAAAAATACCAGAAGGAAAAGTATTTTGTTTGGATGTTTAAAATGAAGTGTGAACTCTTGGCATTGTTCGTGAATACAGAACCAGTCTCCCTCCGATCAAACATTAATTTTTCTTTAAAGTTCTATAAGCTTTCTATGAGAGATACAAGAGCTGACAGATCTGATATGAGCTAAGGGACTGACAGCTCCCTCCTACCCACTTGTCCTGGGTTTAGCAGTAGCAGTTAATTTTTCTCCTTCTTGGTAGCTGGTGCAGCGCTGTGTTTTGACTTTCAGCCTGGGAACAGTGCTGATAATACCAATGTTTTCAGTTGTTGCGAAGTAATGTTTACCCTGACCAAGGACTTTGTGAGGCTCATGCTCTGCCAGGGAGGAGGGGAAGCTGGGAGGAAGCAGAGACAGGACACCTGACCTAATCTAGCCAAAGAGGTATTCCATACCACAGCATGTCACACCCGGGGGGGGGGAGGGTGGTAAATAGGAGTTACCCGGAAGGACACGGGCTTCTGGGTAGGACTCATTTCTCAGCAGGTGGTATTGTATTCTCTTTCCTTGTGGTGCATTGGCCACACTGCCACCAACCTGCCAAGGCAAGTGCCATGTGCTTACCATGGTGGAAGCAACCACCGGGTGGCTGGAAACATACGCTGTGCCCCATGCCACTGCCCGGAACACTATCCTGGGCCTTGAGAAACAGATTTTGTGGCGACACGGCACCCCAGAGAGAATTGAGTCAGACAATGGGACTCATTTCCGGAATAAACTTATAGACATTTAGACCAAAGAGCATGGCATTGAGTGGGTATATCACATCCCCTACCATGCACCAGCCTCTGGGAAAATCGAACGGTACAATGGGCTGTTAAAAACTACACTGAGAGCAATGGGTGGGGGAACTTTCAAGCATTGGGATACACACTTACCAAAGGCCACCTGGTTGGTCAACACCAGAGGATCTGCCAACAGGACTGGCCCAGCTCAGTCAGAACTTTTACATATTGTAGAGGGGGACAAAGTTCCCGTGGTGCATATGAAGAATTTGCTGGGGAAGACAGTCTGGGTTATTCCTGCTTCAGGTAAAGGCAAACCCACTCGTGGGATTGCTTTTGCTCAGGGACCAGGATATACTTGGTGGGTAATGCGGGAAGATGGGGAAGTCCAATGTATACCTCAAGGGGATTTGATTTTAGGGGAAAACAGCCAATGAACTTAATTGCATGCTGTTGCCCGCTGTGTAATACTTTTATAGCTCATCAACTAGATGTCTCCAGGTCACCAGCGACTAGCCCTGACTTCCCTCCAACCATCATCCCAACAGAGAATGAGCTTTGATAGAATCGGATGAGTTCTGCAGTAAAGGAACAATCAGCATCAGCAGGCAACGATCCAATACTGCACACAGCCTTTCCTGCCCTGAAAGATTGTTACAAGAGATGGAACCTAACATCATGGACCGAATGGACTCGGCAGCATTATAGGGATTGGTCCATGCACTAAGAAAATGATCTCTTTCGCTTGGTCTGTGTGTATATGGATGTATGTATGTGGGAGAGCGATGGTATATTGAAAATGTGGGATCTGAGCATGACATTAATGGTATGGAATAAGGGGTGGATACTGTCCTGGGTTTAGCAGTAGCAGTTAATTTTTCTCCTTCTTGGTAGCTGGTGCAGCGCTGTGTTTTGACTTCCAGCCTGGGAACAGTGCTTATAATACCAATGTTTTCAGTTGTTGCTAAGTAACGTTTACCCTGACCAAGGACTTTGTGAGGCTCATGCTCTGCCAGGGAGAAGGGGAAGCCGGGAGGAAGCAGAGACAGGACACCTGACCCAGTCTAGCCAAAGAGGTATTCCATACCACAGCACGTCATGCCCGGGGGGGGGGGAGGGCTTAACTGGGAGTTACCTGGAAGGACACGGGCTTCTGGGTCGGACTCATTTCTTGGCCGGTGGTATTGTATCCTCTTCCCTTGTTATTTTCTCTTATTGTTGTCGTTGGTAGTAGCGGTGGTGATTTGTGTTGTACATTGGCTGCTGGACTGTTCTTGTCTCAACCCATGGGAGTTGCACTCTTTCGATCCTCCTCCCCATCCCTCCGGGAGCGGGGAAGGGGAGAGCCCCGGGGGGGGCCTCGACTGCTTCCAGCCCGGCACCACTCACTGGGAGTGAGTGAACAAGCTGTCTGCCTAGGGTTTAAACCACGACACCACTCAACGGATATTGTTCCCACACACGTTCTCTGTCCCTCCTTACAGCAGCATTAACACAATCCCAGGCTTCCTGAGAATCGCAGCACCAGCACAATTGACACATCTGACAATCCTGTAACACTCAGAGCCAGCAAGTAACCATTTCAGCAAATGTGGCACAAAAGAAATTGGTAGTGCATAGGAACAAAGAAAGATCTTGGTGACATGCTCTAGCTAAAATATTGGTTAAAAGGACAGTTTGGGGCCCCAAAGTGTAAGGATGGTTATGGGGTTAGAGGATTCCTAGAAAACAAAAAATTTAAGAAAATACCTGCCTATCATCCTCCTACGCTGTCATTCATCACTGATGGTGAAACTACATGAATACATTTGAACAGAAGACACAGCTCCTTCAACTGACAGGAAGCTCTGCTGATAAACATGTTCACTTGAAAAAAGATAACTCCCTCTAGCTGATTCTTTTCAGTCTTAAAGTTTGCTTCATGAAGCCTGAAGACCAAAAATATCCACTGTATTTAATGGCAACAAAGCATTTTTTTAGTGGATTTACAGGCTTATAGATGACTTCATCTGGGGTAACGAGACTATATTTAGGTCCAGAACTCAAAACTTTTTAGTATGAGAAATTAATGAGTTCCTTGAAAACATCAGAAGCTTAAACTAACCCAGATCTCCGTCATCTTGGCATTTACTAAGGAATCTGGAACAGGCAATGCAGAATGCCAAAAGAATGGAGCTGTACGGAAAAAGAAAGCAAACCAAACCAATATTTTCTTCCACAAGATTGCCTTTTGTAGCTCTTCATTTCACTTCATGAAGCAGAGCAAGGCCCAGCACTAGTAAACGAGCCCAGTATGGAGGATACTAAAGTACAAAGGAAAATCTGTAACATGAATTATTTTACATCCCTTTGTCTTTAAGCCATTGGTTCAATTTAACCCAGGTCAACTCATCCTCATGACCCTCATTAATTGGTGATGAACCTGGGGGAGGGGGTATATTTGTGTCCTCCTGCCTACAGGTCCATGGTGACTGACTTCAAAGTTTGTCAAGCCTTGCCATGAGCTGGACAGACGAATGGATAAACCTGATGCCTCAGTTACAGGAGCTGACCGTGAATACCCCAAGCAGAATGAGATAGAGGAAGAGAAAGAACAAATAACTGCAAAACATCACTTGGGGGCAACTGAAAAGTAACATCCTAAATATGTGTGCTTGTAAAGTAGCTATTATCAGAGGTTGTGATTTTGTGTATAAAACCACCTGTATTTACTAGCTAGTTGCTAATAAGAAACTGCACCTTGTATTGTATAGATTTGTCACTTGTAAAAGAGATGTTAGAGTATGGAAATTTGCAGTAGCTGCTAGAAAATGCTAAGGCAAAAGCTAGAAAAATTTTAATACAATGGTAGTGTTATAAAGCAGGTGATGGAACAAATTTAAGAGGGGGGGAGAATTCCACTGGTAAGAAATTTCTTTGGCTAGTCCTTCACTGCCATCAGCATCTTCAACATGCTGCTGCACCCTGTAATAGTAACTCTGCTAATGTAAATGTGTGTGTGCCTTGCTGTAGTAGCGACTTGTTACTGGATGAAGCAGGTGAAACTGTGCATTGACAACAAGGTGCAAGGACTGAGGCTGACCAAATGACTGCTACCACAATCAAGGGCAAGACTGGGTTGGCTTCTGTGTTTGCCACCAAGAAGAACCTTTAGCTCCACTGTTGGCTGCAACCCAGCAGGCGTGGAGCGGTGGGGACACATGCCATGCCAGACCTTGATGTGAAGGAACAGAGAGCTATACAGCCTGTTATCAGAGAGCCATACAGCAGAAAAAAGGGGCAGGCCCAGGCAGCCTCTAGTTGGCATATGTTGGAAATATAATCTAGCCCAGATCCCCTGCTCAAGTAGGGCCACCCAAACCATATATAAAACATAAAGGGGGAAGATGTGGAGACAGTGTTCTCACAGGAGAATGCATAAGTGGTACATAAACTTTGAATAGTCCTGAAAGATACAGCAAGGCCCTGGGAGGCCCGAAGAAGCTTAAGCAAGCAAGATAAGAGGCTGGAATTCACCAAGTTAATGAGAACTGTGGACTGTTGGCAAGCTTTCAAGGTTGAGTTCTCACACCTGTGTTTAACCAATTATATGCTAGTCACTAAGGGTCTTCAAAACATGTATCCAATCATAATATGCCAAATCACTGTAAGTGCTTCAGCCGGGGCCTTGGCTCAACTAAGCAGACTGGGTTGCTGAGTTGCTAAGCAGACAATTCTACATCTAAGGCAATTCCTGATTTTTTTTAATGTTGACTCTGTAAGACATGCAACACTGCAGAACCTTTTGTTGTTGGAACAGGGACATGAATGTGAAGAGTTTGATGGAATGTGTTGTATGAGTCTCTCTGATCATTCTAATTCGATGCACGCACAGCTGAGAACCCTGGCTCAGCTTACCCAGCAATAGTAAATGAGCAATATCCTAAGAATAACTAGATGGTTGTCTTCACGGGGCATTACAGGTTGAGTCAAACACTGCGGTTTAAAGTATTGCACTTATGTATCATTGTTAGGTTAATCATCGTAGCTATTAGACTTGTTTATAGTTGTGTGATACAAGTGAACAGAATAACCCACAATGCCTTGCTCACACAAAGAAAAAGGGGGGAATTGTTGCAGAATGACTCTAAGAGCAGGACCATAGAGCCCTGGAGGACTGTGCAAGCAAGGCAGGGGGTGGCCCCCACAGGTAACCGGAGACCGGACATGGGAGGAGAATGTGGAGGAAGCTGTGTGGGGCTAACCAATATTGTTGTGCCAAGAAGGAGTGGCTGAATACCACTCCTATATATGTGTGAACTGCGTCACAAATAAAGTAGAAGTTGCTTATCACCCATATTGGGTTGGCCTGTCTGCTTCTCCTCGCCGCTTACACAGGACATATCTCTAAGTTACCTAACTCCCCCCCTTTCTAAGAACATTAATGCAATTAAACAATGAACAAAGCATTTCTTTGCACAGTATTGCAGTTGACCCAGGGGAATTATTCCCTTGTTTCTTCTTCTCCCTCACTCTGGTATTGACAGGGACATTTATCATACCCTTTGCACATAGCACAATGATCACAAGGGATTCCGTCTCCACACAAAGTGCAATGATCACTCGGACCACTGAGTTGCTGACACGAATCACCCCTATGTAACTCACAGTACAAGAATTCTCAGTATGTTCTCTAGCTGTAGTCTACTTTTTTTTCTGTGTATCATGCACCTCAGTAATTTTCCATTGCTACTGTTACAAAGCCATCAAACTTAACATTACTTAAAACCGATTCTAAAGGTTTATATATTCCATTTTGTAATTTGTCTCAAGCTGAACAGAGGGGAAAAAGAAAAGCTGAAAAAGAATAAGTGACAGTGACCTACTACTTTTATCACTTTTCAATCTGTTTTCACACTTTGCCCATTCTGGAAAAAGGACAAGGATTCTCTGCAATCAAAAATGAAAAATTAAAAGGAAAGGTTTACTTCTCTTAAGTGAGATTAAATTTACACATTGGGAGCACAGGGCAGGATGATGTCATTCCACCTCCTGCTTTCCATCAACTAGACGCATTGAATGTGTATCACTAGTTACTGGGGAAAACCCAGAGTACTAATGTATCCCAGGCAGGTTAAAGAAAGGTAATAAGCCAATTTCCTATTCAAATACAAAGCATTATCATGATTGCTTTGCATTCAGGTGACATTTGGCTCATCCTCATGACCCTCATTAATTGGTGATGAATTATCAAGTCAGTACTTCCCAGGTAAGGAACCTAAGCCAAAAAAGAGCTCAAATTCAAAGTGAAAAACTAAATTAATCCTCAAGGCTTCCTGCTGGCCTATTCCACAGAATGTATTCTTCTAGAGCTGGATCAGTGCTCAAACATGCTCTGGATCTTACAGTGAACTTCCTTCAGGAAACATGTTTCTTCCTCCCCTCTTTCTGCTTGCAGCTGGTCTGGATGTTTTGAGAAGCTGGAATAGGGTGCTGAAGTCTTTGAAGACATCTACTGTGTGGCTTATGTTGCTAATGTTTAATTTCCTAGAGTCTGTGATGTGCCTCTATCAGAAGCATCCTCAAATTAATTTGAGGAAACAAGTACAGGAGTATTAAAATGACTTGCCCTAAGGAAAGCATCAATGCAGGGCATACCCTGGGCTCAAGGTAGCACTTCCTTTGCAAGGTGACTCATCATAAGAAAACAAATAGTGTTTTTCCAGGTTCTGGGAACTGGTAATGGCATACAGAGCCAATAGCCTGTTCAAACCCAACCCACATCAATATAGCCCAAAGAGGCTATATTTGGAAGGGTTACAAGATGAGATCCTTCAAGGCAGCATGTTTGGCAGGTACCCATCCCAGGAGAGGGCCACCAACACTGGTTTTTGGTTGCTGTGACGAGGGATCTCAGTAGCAGTAAGACCACCCAAGAGAATGGGATGTACTTCAGTAAAAACATTTGCACTGTGGTCATTTTGGGGGATACAAGTGTTTAGGAGAAAAAAGCCACTCAAGCATTTGCTTTGCAGTGCTCCAGACAAGCACCATACAGCCACTAGTTGATTTACGGAACAGAACTTCATAACTCACAAAGAGTTATAAAGCAGGCATGTTTATTGCGGTGCCGGGTGCGAGGGGGATCGCTCCTCCTAACTCGCACAATGAGAGCTTAACAAGCAGGTTATTCATTATACACAAACATACATATTCATTAGGTTTCCCAGAGTTTGGTGGGGATATTATAATTAGTTTAGGTACTTGTTATCATAAGTCTCCTCCCTTTTGGCGCTTGCTCACTGCCCTCCAATGGTCGTGTGCAGGGGTCTTCAAGATGAAGTAAGCAGTCTTCCTCATGGTGCACTTTTCACCCTTGGCATAGTTTCCCCAGCTGGCAATCTCAAGTGTTATAGAAACTACTTGAAACAAATTCCAGTCAGACATTCATCTTCTTGAGGGAAAAGGGTCTCTTATTTTAAACAATGTGTTTCGGCTACCTATTCCTATGACTGGAGTGTTGGAACGGAAGGTTACAGGCTCTTTAGAAAAGACAGGCCTGGCAGGTGGGGAGGGGGAGTTGCCCTATATGTTAGGGATAGGCTGGAGAGCATGGAACTCTGTCTGGGGACAGGTGAGCAGTTAACAGAGAGTTTGTGGGTCAGGGTTAAAGGGAAAACAGCTATGGGGGACATTACTGTGGGGATCTGTTACAGACGGCCTGATCAAGGAGAACCTGCGGATGGAGCACTCTATAGACAGATAGGAAAAGCCTCACGCTCGCAGGCCCTTGTTCTCATGGGTGACTTCAACCACCCTGATATCTGTTGGAAGGACGGTACAGCCTGGCACAAGGAATCCAGGAGGTTCCTCGATTGTGTGGAAGACAACTTCCTTCTGCAAGTAATAGAGGAGCCGACAAGGAGAGGTGCCATGCTTGACCTCGTGCTCACCAACAGGGAAGGGCTCGTTGGAAATGTGACGCTCCAGGGCAGCCTTGGATGCAGCGATCACGAGATGGTACAATTTGAGATCCTCAGGACAGTGAGAAGAGCGTGCAGCAAGCTCACTGCCCTGGACTTCAAAAGAGCAGACTTTGGCCTCTTCAGGAACCTGCTTAGTAAGGTTCCATGGGATACAGCCCTAGAGGGCAGGGGGGGCCAAGACTCTTGGTTGATATTCAAGGATCACCTGCTACAAGCTCAGGAGTGTTGCATCCCAACAAGAAGGAAGTGCAGCAGGAGGGCCAGGAGACCTCCTTGGATGGATAAGGAGCTGCTGAGGAAAATTCAATTGAAAAAAGAGGCTTATAATAAGTGGAAGCAAGAACAGGAAGCCTGGGAAGAGTACAGGGATGTTGTCCAGGAAGCTAGGGACCAGGTTAGGAAAGCTAAGACCCAGTTAGAATTAAACTTGGCTATGGATGTGAAGGATAACAGGAAGGGATTCTACAGGTACATAGCAAATAAAAAACAGACTAGGGAGAACATAGGCCTCCTCAGGAACCTCTCGGGAGAACTAGCTACAGAGGATTTGGGGAAGGCTGAGGTTCTTAATGACTTCTTTGCCTCGTTCTTCACTGGCAAAGGCACTGACCGCACCACCCAAGTCTTGGAAGGCAGACGCAGGGACTGTGAGAATGAAGACCTTGGGCCCACTGTAGGAGAGGAACTGGTTCGAGACCATCTTAAAAATCTGAACATGCACAAGTCCATGGGTACTGATGAAATCCATCTGCAGGTCCTGAAGTAGCTGGCAAATGAAGTTGCTAAGCCGCTGGCCATCATATTTGAAAAATCATGGAAGTCAGGTGAAGTTCCCGATAACTGGAAAAAGGGAAATATAACACCCATTTTCAAGAAGGGGAAAATGTACATTCACCACCAGGTTCTGCACCCGGGTAGCAATATCTTTCCACAGTGCAGCAACCCAGATGGGTTTACCTCTGCGTTGCCAGTTGCTCTGCTTCCATTGCTTCAACCACCCCCACAGGGCATTTGCAACCATCCATGAGTCAGCAAAGAGGTAAAGTACTGGGCACTTTTCTCGTTCAGCAATGTCCAGGGCCAGTTGGATGGCTTTCACCTCAGCAAACTGACTCGATTCACCCTCTCCTTCAGCAGTTTCTGCAACTTGTCATCCAGGACTCCATACAGCTGCCTTCCATCTCCGATGCTTTCCCACAATACGGCAGGACCCATCAGTAAACAAGGCATACTACTTTTCATTTTCTGACAGTTTATTATATGGTGGGGCCTCTTCAGCACGCATCACCTCCTCCTCTGGTGGCATTCCAAAATCTTTGCCCTCTGGCCAGTCCATGATGACTTCTAGAATGCTTGGATGACTGAGATTTCCTATTCGAGTTCGTTGTGTAATTAGTGCAGTCCATTTACTCCATGTAGCATCAGTTGCATGATGTGTAGAGGAGACCCTGCCTTTGAACATCCAGCCCAGCACGGGCAGCCGGGGTGCCAGGAGGAGCTGTGCTTCAGTGCCAATCACTTCCGAAGCAGCTCGAACCCCTTCATAGGCTGCCAGTATCTCTTTCTCAGTTGGGGTATAGCTGGCCTCAGATCCTTTGTATCACCAACTCCAAAAGCTGTGGGGTAGACCTCGAGTCTCCCCTGGAGCTTTCTGCCAGAGGCTCCAGGTAGTACCATTCTCCCCAGCTGCAGTGTACAGTACATTTTTTACATCTGGCCCGGTCCGGACAGGTCCAAGGGCTACTGCATGAACTAGCTCTCATTTAATTTGCTCAAAGGCTTGTGGTTGCTCAGGGCCCCATTTAAAATCATTCTTCTTCCGGGTCACATGATAGAGAGGGCTTACAATCAAACTGTAATTTGGTATGTGCATTCTCCAGAACCCCACAACACCCAAGAAAGCTTGCGTTTCTTTCTTATTAGTTGGTGGAGACATTGCTGTTATCTTGTTGATCACATCTGTGGGAATCTGCCTACCTCCATCTTGCCATTTTATTCCCAAAAATTGAATCTCCTGTGCAGGTCCCTTGACCTTACTCCGTTTTATGGCAAAACCAGCTTTCAGCAGGATTTGGATTATTTTCCTCCTTTTCTCAAAGACTTCTTCCACTGTATCGCCCCACACAATAATGTCATCAATGTATTGCAGGTGTTCTGGAGCTTGCCCCTGTTCCAGTGCAGTCTGGATCAGTCCATGGCAAATGGTAGGGCTGTGTTTCCACCCCTGGGGCAGTCGGTTCCAAGTGAACTGGACACCCCTCCAAGTAAAAGCAAACCGTGGCCTGCACTCTGCTGCCAAAGGAATGGAGAAAAATGCATTGGCAATACCAATCGTGGCATACCACTTGGCTGCCTTTGACTCTAATTCATACTGAACTTCTAGTATGTCCGGTACGGCAGCACTCAATGGTGGTGTGACTTCATTCAGGCCACGATAGTCTACTGTTACTCTCCATTAGACTTTCGCACTGTCCATATGGGGTTATTAAAGGGTGAGCGGGTCCTTCTGATCACTCCCTGACTCTCCAGTCTATGGATCAGCTGATGGATGATGCAATTGCTTTGTCAATTCCCCCTTCTCTAGCAAGTGATCCCAGCTGCTTGGCTTCTGTACCTTCTAGTTCGTGACCATCGGCCCCATTGTCCCAGCATCGGAGCAATCAGGTGGTGATGTGCTCCCCTGGTTGACAGGTGAAATCTTTTCGCATATTCCGTCGCTCGGTTGAGGTCCGAGGTCGAGAAGTTACCTCTTCTTCTTCTTCTTCGGCATGTGATGATGACTTCTGGTCAGATGCTAGACCGGGTGGTGAATACATTGTTTCTTCATCTTGCTTCACCCTTCTTTCCTCTTTTTTGCTTGTTCTCTTGCTTACAGGGGCAACTGATACTGATACGAATTGGTCCTCTGGTTTAGCTGCAGTGATTATCACTGTGGTTTGAGTACTGACTGTACTTCTCGCTGGGGGTGGTGTAGCTGCTGTGCTTGGAGCTGGGGTAGCCGCATTGTCTATTGCAGTCGAAGTTTGAGCAGCTGCTGTACTTGTCACTGGGGTAGCTGCGCAGTTCATTGCAGCCAAAGTTTGAGTAGCGACTGTACTTGTCGCTGGGGGTGGTGAAACTGCTGTGCTTGGAGCTGGAGTAGCCGCGCTGACTGTTGCTTTGCCCTCAGATCCACCGACATTTTTTTCCTTTTGAAGGTGCTGGATAGTGTTGAACAAGGCCCTGTAAGCATGGGCCAAGCCCCAGCACGTTGCCATGATTTGTCCATCTCTGGTATGGCCAGAATGACCACACACCTCATTTAAGTTTTTTACTAATTCTTCTGGATTTTGCAGTTGTTCGGTAGTGAAATTCCAAAGTACTGGAGGGGCCCACTGACCTAGATACTTGCCCATACTATCCCACACACCCTGCCACACATGACTGTCCAGCCTCAGGAAAAATCTCTTGGTCCTCCTATATCGTCGTTTGACCCCAGACAAGACCCAAACATGACTCTGCTTAACTCTTGAAATCAGTCGTGGGCAAAACACACTCTGTATGTGTGCCAACCGGGTGATCCCCATCATGATCAGCAAACAAGTCTCAACAGCATTAAAAGGCCATTCAAAAACTTCAAAACTCTCAAATGTAAATGGTCTGGGGGGACGACTGGGAGGGTAAAAGGATGTCTCCTTCACATATCGACCACCCGAGAAGGAGAAAAAAGATGTGTAATTGCTAAGCACTTCTATTATATACCTCCCAAAGTATAAAGGTGGTGACCACACTGGGAACATAAGCCAGATCAGTTTCATGATCAATGATTCTATTGTATTGCAAATCATTACCATAAAGTACAATGAGACAAAAACCTTAGCCCAACCCCCACACTTGAAAAACACTAATACAGCAAATACCGGATGGAAGTAAGGTACGATATACTGAAACTGTGAGATCAAGAGGAACAACCTTGAGACCCAATAAAACAGCATTGTGATGAGTGACTATTATTCCGGTCAGATCTGTCGTTATCTCAACCCCTCAAGCACCATGTTGGGCGCCAAAAGAACTGTCGTGGTTTAAACCCTAGCCAGACAGCTTGTTCACTCACTCCCAGTGAGTGGTGCCTGGCTGTGAGCAATCGAGGCCCCCCCCTCCCCCACCGGGGCTCTCCCCTTCCCCGCTCCCGGAGGAACGGGGAGGAGGATTGAAAGAGTGCAACTCCCACGGGTTGAGACAAGAACAGTCCAGCAACCAATGTACAACACAAATCACCACCACTACCACCAACAACAACAATGATAAGAGAAAATAACAAGGGAAGAGAATACAATACCACCTGCTGAAAAACGAGTCCGACCCAGAAGCCGGTGTCCTTCCGGGTAACTCCCAGTTACCCCCCCGCCCTGGGCATGACGTGCTGTGGTATGGAATACCTCCTTGGCTAGCCTGGGTCAGGCACCCTGTCTCTGCTTCCTCACAGCTTCCCCTCCTCCCTGGCAGAGCATGAGCCTCACAAAGTCCTTGGCCAGGGTAAACATCACTTAGCAACAACCGAAAACATTGGTATCACCAGCACTGTTCTCAGGCTGGAAGTCAAAACACAGCACTGCACCAGCTACCAAGAAGGAGAAAAATGACTGCTACTGCTGAACCCAGGACAGTGCGGTGTTCACACTCGTGAATAACCTGGGCAATAGTGTCCTTTGCTAAGTCCAGCCCTTGATCATGAGTCCATCTGTATGTTGCATCTCTGCCCTGATGGCCTGAAGTCTCATGGGCCCACCAGGCTCAAAATAATTCACCCTCCCCTTCAGCAGTTTCTGCACCTTGTTGTTCTGGACTCCATACATCTGCCTTCCATCTCTGATGCTTTCAAAGCACTGGAGGGGCCTGGTGGACTAGATCCTCGCCCATACTGTCCCACACACCCTGCCACTCTTGACTGTCCAGCCTCAGGGAAAACCTCTTGGTACTCCTATATTGTCATCTAACCCTATACAAGACCCAAACCTGACTGCTTAACTTTCGAGATCAGACAAAATGGTCATGGGTAAAACACACTCTGTATGTGTGCCAACATGGTGATCCCCATCACAATCTGCAGGCAGGTCTCATGGGTACCCCAAGGCCATTCAAAACCTTCAGAACTCTCAAATGATGCTGCTGTACTTGTCACTTGGGCTGGTGCAGCTGCTGTGCTTGGGATTGGTGTAGCTGTGCTGTCTGCTGCGGTCAGAGTTTGAGTATCTGCTGTACTTGTCACTGGGGTTGATGTAGTTGCTGTACTTGGAGTTGGAGTAGCTGTATTATCTGTTGTAGTCAGAGTTTGAATAGCTACTGTACTTGTCACCAGGGTATGTGGGAATGTCTTCCTCATAGGCTGACCACCCAAGGAGGGGAAAAAGGATGTGTAATTGCTATATGCTTCTATTGTATAACTCCCAAAGTACAGAGGTGGTGACCACGCTGGGAACATAAGCCAGATCATTTTCATGCTCAATGAGTCTATTGTGTTACAAGTCATTACCATAAAGTACAGTGAGATAAGAACCTTAGCCCAAGACCCCCAGCCGATAAACACTACCACAGCAAATACCGGCTGTAAGTAAGGTATGACATGAAACTGTGAGATCAAGAGCAACAGCTTTGAGAGCCAATAAATCAGCATTGTGATGAGTGACTATTAATCTGAAACAATGAATTCTTATCACAGATACGATTAGACACACTCTGGTCAGATCTGTTGTTATCTCAACCCTTCATGCCCTGCGTTGGGCGCCAAAAAGAACTGTTGCCGTTTAAACTCAGCCACACAGTCTCTCTCTCACTCCCCTGCCTTCCTTCCCCCCCCTGCTCCCGGAGGGATGGGGAGGAGAATCGAAAGAATGTACAACATCTCACCACTCGCCGACCGATACCCAACCCGACCCAAGCAGTGATCTAACCCTTTCGGGTAACTGCCCCTGGTTTATATACTGGGCATGATGTGCTGTGGTATGGAATACCTCTTTGGCTAGTTTAGGTCAGGTGTCCTGTCTCTGCTTCCTCCCAGCTTCCCCTCCTACCTGGCAAAGCATGAGACTCAGGAAGTCCTTGGTTAGAGTAAACATTCTGACCAGCAACTAAAACATCACTGTTATCAGCGTAGTTTCCAGACTGAAAGTCAAAGCCACTGCACTGCACTAGCTACTAAGGAGAAAAATGACTGCTACTGCTGAACCCAGGACAATTACAAATCCCATAAAGGCTATCAAAGCTAACAAAATGACAGTTATACATAAGGACTATCATGTGGTCATCTCCAGAGATCTTTGGCAAGTCTCATGAAGTCTTATCTGTAGGAAAAGGACATCCTCAGTTCATTGCAGGAACTGGAAGAGAGATTATTATCACTAAAACAGTGGGAGAATACATCATGTATTAATTTTATGTTCTTTCCCATCAGCCTCTTTGGCTGTCCACACATTTATTTATGGGTCTGCTCAGGGCCAGTGGCACTGTCCCCACTCTGGGCATTTCTACAAACACTGGTTGTCCCAGATAGTGAGAGGTAGTCTTTGGGACTTCAAGACAGGGGATCATGGTTGGAGGATTAGGGCAAAAAGAAGTAATTTTGGGGCATCCATTTATTCCCCACCAATCATTCACATCAGTAACAGTGTCTCACGGTATCCCAGCCCATCCAGGCTCATGGGGTTTGAGGAATTCCTTGAGAAGGCCATTAGTTCTTTCTACAGTCCTATTTGCCTGATGATAATGAGTGTGAAAAACTCACTTGATAACTTTTTCCACTGCTCATTTCTGGACAACTTTGGCAGTAAAATGGGACCCATTGTCCGACTGGACAGTTTGGGGTTTGGGGAATGCCCCAAATGATGGTCCCCATGGCCTGTACCATGTTATCTCCTGTAGCTCAAGCAAATGCTTCAGCTTGCACTAGACCTGACAGTCTTTCCTCTTCTACAATGCATAACACTTCCCTTCTGATTTACAGAAAGGACCTATATAATCTACTTACCAGGCTTCCCATAGACCCTTTCCTTGCCTAAGATGAAGGGGTTCTTCTTTCAAAGGATGTCATTCAAGTCTGCTTCGACAATGTTCACATGCAGAAATACAGGTAAGACAATTTTCCCTAGTAACTGGCCAACCTTGGGCTTGGGGTTCTTGATATGGATCTTTAGCCCTGGTATGTTTCCTCTTTAAATGTAGCCATTCTAACAATTTTGCCCAATCTTCTGATTCAGGGTTGACCCTTAAGGGGTCAAGGCAGGCTAGTTCATCTGCTCTACCATTCCATCAGCTGGCCAGGGTTTCATCTGTTTGCTGGGAAGCAAAATCTCCTTGCAAGGTGTCCCTGCCCGTGGCAGGGGGGTTGGAACTAGATGATCTTAAGGTCCTTTCCAACCCTAATGATTCTATGATTCTAAAATCTCCTTGTTTTGTCATGGTTAGTATCTCCTGCCATTTTTCCTTTTGCCATGTGGGCATCTGATTAACCTCCCAGTCATTCTATTCCCAAAATGGGAGACATTCAGTACAGCCTTTAAAAACAGCAAAAGAGTCAGTATAGATATAGACAAGAGAAGCAGATTGTGCCTCATGTTGGAGGATGCTCCAGACTGCGATCAGTTCTCCCACCTGAGCACTACCTGAGCACTACCTTCTCCCTCAGTGATAATTTCCTGTTTGGTTTTTATTTTCAAAGCAACAGCTCGATATTTCCATGTTTTACCTTCCCGTTTTGCTGAAGCATCAGTAAAACAGACATTCTGCAATTGCTCGGAAAATGGGGAGGCAGTCTTCACCACAGGGGAAATAATGTGGCTGTCAAGTTTTGGGATAACTTCCTCTTGTATAGTTAAGTTTTTTGCAGGGCCTTCTCTAATCTCAAGGATGTTACAATAATGTTCTATCTGAGCATACCGTTTTCTTACTGAGGCTCTCTGCACTACCCCGTCAGGCGGTGGGGTCCCAGCTAGCACGGATTTAATTACTTTGAAAGGACCTCTGAGTATTACAGGTTGTTTACGAATTGTACATTCTGCCTCTCGCAAGGCCAAACTAATCACAAATAAGCCTTTTTCCCAAACAGAATATCGTTTTTTGTCATCTTTAAAACTTCGAGAATATAACCCAATAGGTTGGGTGGGTCCTTCAGGGCCCTTCTGCCAGAAGTGTATTGATAAGCCTGACTGGGCAAATCCCCATTCAGTCTGAACTGGGTCACTAGGGTGAATTGGGCCAAGGGCTTGGTGATTAGCAGCTTAGAATACAAAAAGCTGCAGAGCTTCTTCATGGAGTGGGGTCCAGTCCCATGATATTCTTTTCTGTAACAGGTCATATAAAGGCCTTGCAATGATAGAAAAATCAGGAATCTGTTTTCTCCAAAACACAAGCAGTCCCACTGCATGTTGTAACTCCTTCTTTGTTTTGGGCATTTTTATCTGGTCTAATGTGGAAAGGGTATCCTGAGGAATACAGGTCATTCCTCCCTTCCACCAGATTCCCAAGAATTTTACTCATTCGCTGGTACCTGAATTTTTTCAAGTGGGATTTTTAACTCTGCATTTTCCAGGTGTCAAATGATTTTATCCTGCATTGCTTGAACCCTATCTACCTGACTTTCTCCTATAAGGACGTCATCAATGTATTGGTAAATTTTAACCCCTTCCTCCAAAGGAATTGATTCCAATTCTTGTGCTAAAGCATGGTGAGCTAGAGTAGGGAAATGCTTCACCCTGAAGAAGTCAGGTGAAGGTGAACTGCTGCCCTTCCCAAGTAAAAGCAAAGTATTCTTGGTCCTCAGGTAGTAAGGTGACCATAAAAAACATGTCTTTGACATCATTAGCTGCCATAATGGGATGAGCCTGTTCCTGGATAAATGCTATGAGTTCAGCAATGTTTGGACAGTAGCTGTTAATGGGCCTGAGTTAGCATTCAACCTTCTATAGTCTAGTTAGTCTCCCCTTCCCGTTTGGTTTACGAACGGGCCATACCAAGGAGATAAAAGGAGAATGTACTGGCACTACAATTCCCTGTTCCTTTAATTCCTCCAATACTGGGGTTATCCTTTCCCAGGCCCCTAAAGGTAATGGATAAGGTTTGACTTTGGTTGATTTTGATGGGGGAAGCAAGGAAGCAGTTTACAGGAAACATATGCTCACTGGTGCCGTGCCAAATGCCCAACTCATTTTAATGCTATCTTTCTATTCTTTCCCTTTTAATACACATAATCCTAGCAGGTTGAATGGAAATGATCCCACAACCACAGTAGCTAGAGTTGCTGCCTTATCACCAGGGAGCCACAATTTGACTATAATCTGTGCCTGAGTGTTTCCAAAAGCATCTGCAACAAATAATCGCTTAACAGATAGACTAATGCCACTGCTGGCACCATCCTCAGTTTTGATTGCTGAAATTTGGGCACCTCTGACCACTAAAAAGGTGATAGGTCCTAAATAAGGCCCCACAATGCAAGAGACACCTGTTGAGGGATGGAGCATTCCGAATTTCCCTGGGCAACCCATTCCAGTGCATCACCACCCTTACAGTAAAGAACTTCCTCCTTATATCCAATCTCAACTTCCCCTGTTTAATGATGCAACCCAGGATACGGTTGGCTTTTTGGGCTGCGAGCACACACTGAAGCCAGCTCATGTTAAGTTTCTCATCAACCAACACCCCCAAGTCCTTCTCGGCAGGGCTGCTCCGAATCTCCTCTCTGCCCAATCAGTAGAGGTGCCTGGGATTGCTCCGACCCAGGTGTAGGACCTTGCACTTGGCATGGTTGATCTTCATGAGGTTGGCATCAGCCCACCTCAAACGCGTGTCCAGGTCCCTCTGGATGGCATTCCTTCCCTCCAGCGTATCAACCGAACCACACAGCTTGGTGTCATCGGCAAACTTGCTGAGGGTGCACTCAATCCCACTGTCCATGTCACCAACAAAGATGTTGAACCGGTCCCAACACCGACCCCTGAGGAACACCACTCGTTACTGGTCACCAGCCGGACATTGAGCCATTGACCACAACTCTTTGCATGCAGCCATCCAGCCAGTTCTTAATCCACCGAGTGGTCCACCTATCAAATTGATGTCTCTCCAATTTAGAGACAAGGATGTCGTGTGGGACAGTGTCGAAAGCTTTACAGGACCCCAGGTAGATGACATCAACTGCTCTACCCCTGTCCATCAGTTCTGTAGCCCCATCATAGAAGGCCACCAAATTGGTCAGGCAGGATTTCCCTTTAGTGAAGCCATGCTGACTGTCACCCACACCTTGTTGATAAAAGATAAGGAAGACAGATGACTTGCAGCGTTGCAGAGACCATCTGCAGCTTTTCTCTCTCAGTAACTAGTGATGAGAAGCATCGAGGTATGAGTAAGCACATGGAAAATGTAACCCGTCCTTTAGATCATTTATTGGCAACCTTTTCTTAAGCAGAAGCCTCCAAAATATGAGGGGTCTCTTCTTTTTAAGGTGCATTTTTATGGCTGCTCCATGTCTGACTTCAAACTACTAAGATCACACTGAAGTGAAGCAAAAAGCCAAAATATATAGCACCCACATTTTTCTGAAATAATTACATACAATAATTTCTTATTTTTCAAGCTGAACTTGTTCTGATCATTTCAGCGTTACCAGCATCACCACAAGAGAAAAAACCCTCTAGGCCATAATGTGTACTCCAATAATGTGTTTCATATCCAGCCACCACAGAGTTCCCAGAAATTCACAGATTTTTCTATTTTACTGTTACAAAGGCTAGTTTGTCTTACACGGCACAAAGTATGGACCCTTACACAACACAATTCCCATGAAAGACACAGCTACTTTTTGAAGCAAAACATCTCCTTTAGAGGCCATGCCATCTTTATTGTAAATACGTCAGCTGATGGAATAGCAAAGAGCATCTAACACTTCCAGGGACGGTGATTGCACCACTGCCCTGGGAAGCCCGTTCCAACACCTGATTACCCTCTCTGTGAAGAAATTTTTCCCAATATCCAGTCTAACCCCCCCCCCCGGCGCAGCTTGAGGCCATTACCTCTTGTCCTGTCGCAGGTTACTTGAGAGAAGAGACTGACCCCCACCTCACTACACCCTCCTTTCAGGTAGTTGTAGAGAGTGATAAGGTCCCCCCTGAGCCTACTCTTCTCCAGACTAAACAACCCCAGTTCTCTCAGCCGTTCCTCATAAGACTGATTCTCCAGACCCTTCACCAGCTTCGTTGCCCTTTTCTGGATGCACTCCACCACCTCAATATCTTTCTTGCAGTGAGGGGCCCAGAACTGAATACAGGATTTGAGATGTGGCCTCACCAGTGCCCAGTACAGGAGGATGATCACTTCCCTGGCCCTGCTGGCTACACTATTTCTGATACAGGCCAAGATGCTGTTGGCCTTCTTGGCTGCCTGGGCACAAGCTGGCTCATGTTCAGCTCCATCAATCAGCACCCCCAGGTCCTTTTCCATGAGCAGCTTTCCAGACACTCTTCCCAAAGCCTGTAGTGTTGCATGGGGTTGTTGTGGCCCAAATGCAGGACCCGGCACTTTGCCTTGTTGAACCTCATACTACCGGCCACAGCCCATCGATCCAGCCTGTCCAGATCCCTCTGGATCTGTCTTCCCCTCCTCCAGCATATCAACACTCCCACCCAACTTGGTGTCTCCTGCAAATTTACTGAGGGCGCACTCAATCCCCTCATCCACATCATCAGTGAAGATATTAAACAACACTGGCTCTAACACTGACCCCTGAGGGACACCACCAGTCAGTGACTGGTCTCCAACTAGATGTGATACCATTTACCACCACTCCTTGGGATCTGCTATCCAGCCACTTTCCAAACCAGCAAAGAATCCTCCTGTTCATGAACAGCCAATTCGTCCAGGAGAATGCTGTGGGAGACGGTGTCAAATGCTGTACTTAGGTCCAAATAGACAATGCTGATGGCTTGGAACTAGATGATCTTAGAGGTCCTTTCCAACCCTAACTATTCTATGATTCTATAATGTCATAGAATCATAGAATCATTAGGGTTGGAAGGGAACTTAAGATCATCTAGTTCCAACCCCCCTGCCATGGGGCAGGGACACCTCAAATTAAACCGTGTCACCTAAGGCTCTGTCCAACCTGGCCTTGAACACCGCCAGGGATGGAACATTAAGAACTTCCCTAGGCAACCTATTCCAGTGCCTCACCACCCTTACAGAAAAGAACTTCCTCCTTATATCCAATCTCAACTTCCCCTGTTTAATGATGCAACCCAGGATATGGTTGGCTTTTTGGGCTGCGAGCACACACTGAAGCCAGCTCATGTTAAGTTTCTCATCAACCAACACCCCCAAGTCCTTCTCGGCAGGGCTGCTCTGAATCTCCTCTCTGCCCAACCTGTAGCGGTGCCTGGGATTGCTCCGACCCAGGTGTAGGACCTTGCACTTGGCATGGCTAATCTTCATGAGGTTGGCATCAGCCCACCTCAAACGCGTGTCCAGGTCCCTCTGGATGGCATTCCTTCCCTCCAGCGTATCAACCGAACCACACAGCTTGGTGTCATCGGCAAACTTGCTGAGGGCGCACTCAATCCCACTGTCCATGTCACCGACAAAGATGTTGAACCGGTCCCAACACCGATCCCTGAGGGACGCCACTCGTTACTGGTCACCAGCTGGACATTGAGCCACTGACCACAACTCTTTGCATGCAGCCATCCAGCCAGTTCTTTATCCACCGAGTGGTCCACCTATCAAATTGATGTCTCTCCAATTTACAGACAAGGATGTCATGTGGGACAGTGTCGAAAGCTTTGCACAAGTCCAGGTCGATGATGTCAACCTCTCTACCCCTGTCCATCAGTTCTCTGTAGCCCCATCATAGAAGGCCACCAAATTGGTCAGGCAGGATTTCCCCTTAGTGAAGCCATGCTGGCTGTCACCAAGCACCTTGCTGTTTTTCATGTGCCTTAACATGCCTTCCAGAAGAATCTGCTCCCAAGATTTTGCCAGGCGCAGAGGTGAGACTGACTGGTCGCTAGTTCCCCGGGTCATCCATTTTCCCCTTCTGGAAAATGGGGGTTATATTTCCCTTTTTCCAGTCATTGGGAACTTCACCTGACTGCCATGATATTTTCGAATATGATTGGCAGTGGCTTAGCAACTTCATTTGCCAGCTCCTTCAGGACCTGCGGATGGATTTCATCAGGTCCCATGGAACTGTGTATGTTCAGGTTCTTAAGATGGTCTCCAACCAGATCCTCTCCTACAGCGGGCCTAGGGTCTTCATTCTCACAGTCCCTGCGTCTGCCTTCCAAGTCTTCGGTAATGTGGTCAGAACCTTTGCCAGTGAAGACTGTGGCAAAGAAGTCATTAAGAACTTCAATCTTCTCCAAATCCAATTAACATCTCCAAATCAAACTTTAGTCCAACTAAAGTAAGTAATATCTGACCTTTTTTTTTTTTCCAATACACGTAATCTACGAAAAACCCATGAGGCTTCTGATCTCTCTCCAGGTTAAATGCATCCAGCCTAAATTTAAATGAACACCTGAGGACAAAGGTGCAGTTTTTAAAAGTATCTCATGCTTTCACTGGGTCAACTCATGTACCCCTTACGTGCAGAGCTGGGGGTCCCTCAGCAGCCTAACAGCTCCTTGGAGAAGCGGTTGGTACTTGAACACAAAAAGGTAATCAGTGTAATTAAAACTTTATCTGTGAACTATTACGCTGGCTGAAAGGGATGCAGAGTTAATTACGACAAAATAAATGCCCAAAGCAAGCTTTGTATCATGTGACCTAAATACAATGAGATTATAGGAAATCCTTTATGTAAGCAGTTCACCTTCACATCAGCAGGATTTTATTTTAACTCAGTATTACAGGTCACAGATAGCGATGTATCTGTCATCAATGGATAACAAAGCAAAGAAAGAGGTATTGTCAAGATGCTTTGGGGTCATGTCCCATGGAAGCCAAGTGGGGTCCTTCTCCTTTGACTTTAAGTAGAGATGGGCTCAGGCCCTGTAAAACAATGTACAATACACCAAAACAAGATACAGACTTCCACTGGAAATACACTTTAGCACTTAATTATAATTAACTGGCAGTTCGACTGCAGATGTAATTTCAGTAAAAATTACTTGGTTACAGAAGGAAGAGTTACCTCATCTGTACAGTACATCTGATTTATCTTTTGTATGAAGATACTCTTAGTAAATTGCCCACCAAGGGGAACTTCACAGAACAACTTTGTGGTCAACTGGTGGCTCTTCTCAGATGTTGCACTTCCCAAACCGTAACCTACAGTTTCGTTGGAGCTGTCACACAAAAGCTAGTTTAATGTACCTGTGCCTCCTTTACAGTTCCCTAAATCAGGTACTTTAGGGATTTTGTGCCCACCTTCTCTGAAGGCAAAGCCCTGGTTAATAATCTTTTCTGTATTGCTTTTCTGGTGAACCAATGTGACAGCCAGCCAATCAACCCACCAGAAATTATTTCATATGCCTCAATAACCTTTTGGCAAGAAAGAAAAACAGCATTTCATCTTGTACTGGGTTCAGCTGTAGCAGTCATTTTTCTCCTTCTTAGTAGCTGGCACAGTGCTGTGTTTTCGGTTTTAGTCTGAGAACAATGCTGATAACACACCAATGTTTTTAGTTGTTGCTAAGTAATATTTATACCAATCAAGAATTTTTCAGTCTCATGCTCTGCCAGGAAGGAGGGGCAAAGGAAGCTGGGAGGAAGCAGAGGCAGGACACCTGACCCAAACTAGCCAAAGGGGTATTCCATACCACAGCACATCATGCCCAGTATATAAACTGGGGGGGAGTTACCCAGAAGGCCCAGGTCGCTGCTAAGGTCGGGCTGGGTATCGGTCGGCAGGTGGTGAGCAATTGTACTCTCTCTCCCCTTGTTACTTCCCTTATCATTATTATTATTGGTGGTGGTGGTAGTAGCTTTGTATTATACCTTTGTTACTGGACTTCTTATCTCAACCCGTGGGAGTTACATTCTTTCGATTCTTTCGGGAGCAGGGGGAGGAAGAAGTGGGGGGGAGTGAGCGAGTGGCTGCACAGTTCCGAGTTACCAGCTGGGCTTAAACCACAACACTGAGGGAATCAGCCTTTGACATTCTGTTACAGCTTTCAAAACTTTTTGAGTTAATTTACTTTAGGAACAGCAAGTATTATTCAAATCTATGCAACTGCAACATTTTGTGCTGAAGTGGTTTACTGTTAACAGTAAGTACGGTAAAATTGATGGAACTACTTCCAAAAAAGGGAGCTATTTTGAGCAATAAGAAAGAAGCCTTTGGCTTAATCTTCTTTTTTCCAACAGAACATTATTTTTGATCTTTATTAAACATAGAACTGAGCGCTATCAAGAAATGGCTCAATAGTTCAGAGAAAAAAATAATTCTACAGTCTCAAAGCACCCTGGATTCAGCTTTAGCAGTTATTTTTCTCCTTCCTAGTAGCTGGTGCAGTGCTGTGTTTTTGACTTTAGTCTGAGAACAAAGCTGATAACACACCAATGTTTTTAGTTGTTGCTAAGTAATGCTTACTCCGACCAACGACATCACTTGTGTTTATTGTTTTCCTTTCCTTTTCCTCTGTTAGTTTTACATTCTCTCCCCTTGTTATTCCCCTTATCATTATTATTATTGGTGGTGGTACTAGTAGTTTTATATTATACCTTAGTTACTGGACTGTTCTTATCTCAAACCATGGGATTTACATTCTTTCAGTTCTACTCCCCATCCTTCCGGAAGCGGAGGGGGGAAGAAGTGGGGTAGTGAGCGAGTGGCTGCGTGGTTCTGAGTTACTGGCTGGGCTTAAAGCAGGACAGTATTCCACTTACTCTGGGAGGCAAACATTCCTGAAATGTGGGAACTGCTGTCAGTACCAAGTCCAAGTCTGGAGTGAGAACCAGCACCCTCTGCTTTATTAAACAATAGACTAGAAATGCTCCTGAGATCACTGTGCAGGCGGACAATCCCCAAAATCCACCAGGGACATACCTCTTGCTTCCGTTGTCTTTCACACCTCTAATATATGAGGTTTCATCAAAAAGAGAAGGGAATGTCCGGAGGCATTCTGGAAAGATTAACATTCAAATGATAACTTCCAATCTTGATGTTATCCTTTAATTATTGCAGGGTTTGGCCACGTCCTGCATCTTTACTAAGCCACAAATAAACAGCCCACTGCTCTATAAATCACCATATGACTGGAGTGCACAAATCCTTACTTGCATGTCAGTATACAACAATATAACATTAGAACACAGATCCCAAATCTACTGTTTAATTACTAGCATCTAAAGCACAATGCAGCTTTTCATGTGTTAAAATCCATGAAACCCAAGAGCCCTCAGATCTTGTGTAGGAGAGTAACCTATAAGCACATTTTGTGATAACTACTCACATTTTCCATTTATCTACTTATAATCCCTTTTGAAATGCTGCCAAAGCAAAATCCAAAAAACCTCTCACTTACTTAAAAGCCTCCTGCAGTGAATATCCTAACGTATCCATCAAGCACATTTTCAGCTATCCAAGGAATTACTGCTAATTTGATTCATTAAATGTTTAAGGTTTCCCTTTCTCTGAGGAAGTTGATGCGTGTCCCTGATGAAGAATTATTTTCTAAGACATTCCTGGGCTCTGTTTCTAGTTTCAAATACTTGTAGCTAATGGCAGCAAGAAATAACTCCATGAAAAATCTTCACAAGAAAAGCTTCACTCAAACACATTACGGTTTCATTTCAATACAATCTGTTACACAGAACCTGGAACAAAACCTTCTACAATTTTAATGTATCAATCTATAGAAATACACACCAATTAAAGTCACATAGGTTAAAAAAACCATAAGCAAGTTATAGACTGCTGATACCTGTGCTTGCTTTGATAGCTGTGTCTGAGGGATTTTCATTAATTTTACAAAAAGGTACAAACCCAGCAAGCCAAGGCTCTCCTTTATTCTTTCTCCCTTGTGAGCACTTGCACTGTAGCTGCGATAAGGTCTGTGCCTGGAAAGGCAAATAGCTCAAAACTGGAGTTAACTGTTACCTTTCAACCAAAACTTTCAATGTAGTTGCTAATATTTTTTATGGGAGAGAGATTAACATCATTTTAAATATTGTAGTATGAAAACAATGAGAACAATTCCATGTCCAGCACCCAAAAAGCCAGGACAGACAAAGCACAGCCGCCTGCTGATATCGTTCTGACAGAGGATATTTGTTGTGCTCTTGCTGTCCTGGGCCTCTTCTGGCCACACTTCACCTTTGCCAGACTTGCAATTGATGTACAGGTGTTTTTGAAACTTTATTAGGGTGTTTCTTGGAACTAGCAAACACCAAACACTTTTTCTTGACTCATTATGGCTTAAATTTTATTTTCCACTAATTCTGGTAGGGATGAGTTTTTTCCATAAGGGTCCCTGTACTACCTTGTCTCTCCAAGATTTCTGTTTGTTTTGCATACTAAGACAAGAACATTTTTGCCTGAAAGGAACAGTCATTACAAAAGAAATAAATTACCCTGGAGATTGAGTTCGTATTATTCTGTTTTCCATGCGAAACTATTAATGATAGTAAAACTCATCTGGAAACTGCTACACAAAATATTTTTGCTATAGGATTTTTTTTTTCATGCATTCAAAATAAAAAGTTGAACATTTGCATTTCTCCCAGTCCTTTGTTATCCAAGTTTACAAATGAATCACTCCATGGCAAAGATGGAATTTCTTAGAATTTCTTTTTTCTGTGGTTTTTTTTTTTTTTATAAAAAAATTTAAAGAACACAAAGTTAAAGTTGAGAGATGACACTGCTATTGTTGGCTGGCTGCTTGTCAGCTGTCTGAAAATATATATGGAGAAGTTTCTCTGCAAAAATGGCCTTTCATTTGGATAACTGTAATAAAGATTTACTTGGCAAGTGTTTTCACAGGAAAAAAATTTACATACGTGATTTTTTTTCCCCAAACAAAGACATGAACTAAAACCAGAAATAACTCTGTACAAGTCTATATGTTAGAAAGAAAACCAAACTCAACAATTCTGAAAACAAAAAAAACACTAAAAGAAATTCTGCCACACATAAATTAAAGTCCCCTTAGCTCCTATGTAGCCCTTTTTAACATGTACCTTTGAGGAGATACTTGGATTCAAGGTCTGAACCCAGTGACTTTGATGACTCTGGATACAGTCCAAAGCTCATCTTTTCATTTAAAGCCGTGTTTTGATCCATCAATTCATTTGACCTGAGTTCAGCAGTAGCAGTCATTTTTCTCCTTCTTAGTAGCTGGTGCAGTGCTGTGGTTTTGACTTTCAGCCTGGGAACAGCGCTGATAACACCGATGTTTTCAGTTGTTGCTCAGCAATGTTTACTCTGACCAAGGACTTTCTGAGTCGCGTGCTCTGCCAGGGAGGAGGGGAAGCTGGCAGGAAGCAGAGACAGGACACCTGACCCAAACTAGCCAAAGAGGTATTCCATACCACAGCACATCATGCCTAGTATATAAACTGGGGGCAGTTACTCGGAAGGGCTAGATCACTGCTCGGGTCGGGCTGGGTACCAGTCGGCGGGTGGTGAGCAGTTGTATTCTCTTCCCTTGTTATTCCCCTTATCATTATTATTACTGGTGGTAGCAGCAATGGTTTTATGTTATACCTTAGTTACTGGACTGGGACTGTTCTTATCCCAACCCGTGGGAGTTACATTCTTTTGATTCTCCTCCCCATCCCTCTGGGAGCGGGGGAAGGAATCAGGGGGAGTGAGCGAGCGGCTGCGTGGTTCTGGGTTGCCGGCTGGGCTTAAACCACAACATCAGTAAAGCAGACACACAATGAAAAAAAAAATCTTCAGCAGTTCTTTAGCACCCTGCTACTGTTATTTTGCCCTTCTAAATCCAGCTGCAACCAAAGAATCTTAACCCCCCTGCAAACATTAGTTAATTAGGCCTTAAAATTTGGACATGAAACCACTGCATTTTTGGATAAATTTTCATTCCATTTCTGCAGTGACATTTCAGGCTAACAGTGATTTAATTGGTAGCTTCATTCGAGTAGAAATTGTCTTGTGCTGAAAATGTAAAATGATAAAAAAGACTCACAGGATGGGGCTTCAGCCAAAAGGAACCTTTAACTCCCAAAGTCCTACCTTCTTGTACCATTGTGGGGTTTAGCAAGTAGGAATGACCCAAGCATTGTTCTTAAGAAAACAAGTATGGGTTAAAGATACTGACTAAACCTTCTTGGTATCTGCTGACCAGATTCTTGTATTAGTAAATAAAAAGTCCCTATTAGCATTTGTAGTCTGTACAGTGTCGTAGTGCAGAAGCAAGGGCTCACAGGGCAAAGGGAGGGAGAAGCGACGGCATGCCAGTGCTTTACAGACCCCTTGGGTGAAAACAGTCTTGCACCTGAAAGGATGGCTGGTGCAGAGGCTATCTATATATAAAAAAAAGTCAAGAAGGATCATCATTTTGAACTAGCAACACAAAGTATTTTGAAAGGATTCAGTCCTAGTTCTGTATTAACAAACCCTCCGGGTTCAGCTGTGGCTCAAGAAACTTAATTTTGCTTCAACTCTATGTTTTATATAGAATCATAGAATCATAGTATAGTTAGGGTTGGAAAGGACCTTAAGATCATCTAGTTCCAACCCCCCTGCCGTGGGCAGGGACACCTTACACTAAATCATATCACCCAAGGCCTAGTCCAACCTGGTCTTGAACACTGCCAGGGATGGCGCATTCACAGCCTCCCTGGGCAACTGATTCAGGTGCCTCACCACCCTAACAGGAAAAAATTTCCTTCTTATATCCAACCTAAACTTCCCCTGTTTAAGTTTTAACCCGTTTCCCCTTGTCCTATCACTACAGTCCCTAATGAAGAGTCCCTCTCCAGCATCCCTATAGGCCCCCTTCAGATACTGGAAGGCTGCTAGGAGGTCTTCACGCAGCCTTCTCTTCTCCAGGCTGAACAGCCCCAACTTCCTCAGCCTGTCTTCATATGGGAGGTGCCCCAGTCCCCTGATCATCCTCGTGGCCCTTCTCTGGACTTGTTCCAACAGTTCCATGTCCTTTTTATGTTGAGGACACCAGAACTGCACACAATACTCCAGGTGAGATCTCACAAGAGCAGAGTAGAGGGGCAGGATCGCCTCCTTCGACCTGCTGGTCACACTCCTTTTGATGCAGCCCAGGATACGGTTGGCTTTCAGGGCTGCAAGTGCACACTGCCGGCCCATGTTCATTTTCTCATCAACCAACACCCCCAAGTCCTTCTCCACAGGGCTGCTCTGAATCTCTTCTCTGCCCAACCTGTAGCTGTGCCTGGGATTGCTCCGACCCAGGTGTTAAACAAATAGGTGCCTGCATTTTTTTATTCCTGTTTTAGTAGGATTACAGGAATAATTACAGACACAAGCAGAAGTTAGGTCCCCTTACTTGGAATTCTGTATCTTCAGTTATTAACCTGTGCATCACCTGTACATAACTGCATGCACTACTATCCATGCATAATTGAAAATGTGTTGATAACCTATTTCTAACTGCAGAGAGGTGACACCTACAAAACCAATTCTCTTCCTTCTTCCAAAACCTCATAGCTAGTGCTACGAAAATGCCAACAACTGGCAGAACAAGCATTTCCCCATTTCAAACAATTACTTCTTTTTCTTTACTTGTTTATTTGAAGATAGAAGGAGGGAAGTTTACAGTTTGAGCTCTCTTTCAGTCAAAATCTAGACCCAGTTTGTGAGTTTGGCTACACACAGGCTTACTCACAACTCTGTTATTGTCTGCCTGAGGTCCACAGTAACACATTTAGAATAAAATGAAGATCTGAGCACCAAGCTGCTATGTGCTGCTGGTAAATTAAGCTGCGGCACAAAACACTACTACCCAAATCTACAGAGACTTTCAGTGTCTGCTTAAAACCACACAGCTTTACAGTCCATGCCCTGCACACGGCAGCTGGACATGGAGGTTTTCTTGTTTAAGAACATTTAATACAACTTAGAAAAGACTTAACTACCTAAGTAGATACTCAAGTGTTTTGAGTTACTTCCCCCCCCCCCAAAAAAAAAAGGCATTCCAGAAATTTAGGAATTACACACAGCTTAGCAGTAACAGACTGCCTGTTCTCCTGGGTTCAGCTGTAAGTTATTTTTCCCCTTCCTAGTAGCTGGCACAGTGCTGTGTTTTCGACTTTAGCCTGAGAACAATGCTGATAACACACCAATGTTTTTAGTTATTGCTAAGTAATGTTTACTCCGATCAAGGACATTTCAGCCTCTTTTCAGCCTCTCATGCTCTGCCAGTGAGGAGGGGCACAGGAAGCTGGGAGGAATCAGAGGCAGGACACCTCACCCAAACTAGCCAAGGGGGTATTCCATACCACGGCACATCATGCCCGGTATATAAACTGGGGTTAGTCATCCAGAAGGCCCAGATCCCTGCTAAGGTCGGGCTGAGTATTGCTCAGCAGGTGGTGAGCAATTGTACTGTGCATCACTTGTGTTTATTGTTTTCTTTTCCTTTTCTCCTTTTAGTTTCATATTCTCTCCCCTTTTTATTGCCCTTATTATTATTATTCGTGGTAGTAGTAGTAGTTTTGTATTATACCTTAGTTACTGGACTGTTCTTATCTCAACTCATGGGATTTACATTCTTTCGATTCTCCTCCCCACCCCTCCAGGAGCCAGGGGGGAAAGAAGGGGGATAGTGAGTGAGCAGCTGCGTGGTTCTGAGTTACCAGCTGGGCTTAAACCACAACATCTTTAAACAACTTAAAAAGGGGAAACAGTCCCCGTTTCAGCTGTAGTCATATTTACTAGTGAAAACAAGAATATGTTCAAATAGTTCACAATACTTTACTCAAAATATACTGGTTACAGGATGCTTTTCTTTGCAAATGTACCTTAATGACAGTATAAATACAACTTCTGTTGTGAATGCAATTTAGTCAGCTTACCTGTGAAAGGGCAAATCTTTAGCCAATAACCCTGTATCAATTTCTTATTATGAGAAACATTATGGGATTTTTAAATTGTCAGGAATTATTTTTAACCTTAACATTCAGGAAGGTGCATGACGGTGAAGTGTGCACATCCTGGGAGATAGCAAACCATTCTGATGACAACAGGATAACATATAGCAGAAAATTCTGCAAGAGAATTCTAACCAACTCAGCAGAACATAAAAGCAGCATAACAGGAGGTGAAATTCATCCCCACCAAGTACAAGTTAATGCTGCATAGACTTATAAACTATGTACATTTGTGAAAAAGAAACACAGTTCAACAGAAGTTATGCAAGCTAAGCAGATGTGAAAGGCACGGGAAACAAGAAAATTGATAATATCATGACATTTTGTAAAATGGTACTACACCTTTAAGTATGCATTCAGTTAAGCTTCTCAATCTTAGAAACAAACCAAGAAAATAGAGAAAGTGGCCCAGGATAGTAGTAAACGATATCGGAGACCTAAAATTTCTTTCAGATGGAAAGTTTAAAGATTACCAAGACAAATAGGCACAAGCAGGCTATATTTGCTGCCCTGTAGCAGTGAATTAAAATCTCTTTACACTTTATTGATTTAGTTCAGCATCATGAGCTGCTCTTCAGCTTTGCTTTCTGCAGCATTTTAAGTAGCTTCCCAATGCAAATTGACAGTTGTTTGTTTAGGGTTTTTTTTTGAAAGACTTAATCATAGAATTGCAAACCACAGTTAAGTGCTGTAACTGAAAGTTATATGTAACAAAGCTACTGAAACTGGCATTACAGAGCATCATGTATCTTCAGCAAACAGATGGCTAATGGCAGCTGAAGTGACTATCAACAGTATTTATTAATTTTGGTCAATACTGAAACTTGATTCAAACCTGCTAACAGATTTTACAGCCTGCCAGATGAATTTACTGCATCCTCAAAAAAAAACAAAACACAACAAACAATACAATTGGGAAAACCAAGAGACTAAAAGACAATTATTCGATATTAGGAAAGGATGGAAGTTCTTACCAATTTCATGTTCTTCACTATCTCAGGGAGTGATGCAGAATCTAAACTGTCAGGATGAATACCTTGCTTGCAAACGGCTCATCTTTAACATTCCTCTTGAAACACGAGCACCCTCTTTATGGCAATTCACTATCTGCTAGCTAGAACTGTCAGGATGCTCATTCCAAATACATATTTCTTACTACTCTGCTGAACAGTTAAACACTGTCAACTGAAATAAAGCAGACACAGCTGGAAATGCAACTCAGAGAAAACAAAGGCATTATATACTCAAACATTTAGCATGCAAAGTTTCTATTAAGTTAATAGGGCTCTCCTTGCCAAGCAGGTAAAGAAGAAAATGTGATTTTCTAATCACTATCTAAATAGAAAAAGTTTAGAAAACATTCATCTTGAAGTTTAATAAAAAATTACCCTATTCTTCCTATAGATTATGATCTCTTATACAAACATGCAATAATACCTTTTCAAAACCCCATAACCTGCATATTCTACAAACATCAGTATCAGATAAAATCACCACCACAGTCAATAGAAGGAATTTTCCCCTTTATCTGTAAAATCTGCAGAAAATATTAAAAAGAAATATTTATTTTACATGTTTGACATGAAGAAAATAAGATTTTTTTTTAACATCCTTCATCCTAGATGCAGCAGTAAAAACAATCATAGTAAATTAAAGAGTATTTTTATGTAAGACCGTGTATTTTACCAATCCAGTACAATCCTACCTCCACCCATATGGGCTTAATTTTTTTTATACAGGATATTAATAAATTATTGCATATATAAATTCATTTATATATTAATAAGTTATTTCTCTGCAGTAATGGTGCAAGTGCTGTCAACACTAGTGACACTTGGACTTCAGTTCTTGAAATTTAAAATAAAAAATCCATTTTAGCTTTCATTTACTGAATACAGCATTAAATGTGTTGAATTGATAAGCTTTTCAGCACTGGAGATAGAATGGTTTGGGTTGGAAAGGACCTTAAGATATATACATACTCCCTTATGTTGTGCTCAGTCCATTCTTAAACTTCCCTGTACACCTAGAAAATTCCAACTGCATGTCTTACATACTCTGTTCTCCATAGAAACATAGAATAGTTAGGGTTGGAAAGGACCTTAAGATCATCTAGTTCCAACCCCCCTGCCATGGGCAGGGACATCTCCCACTAGACCAGGCTGCTCCAAGCCCCGTACAACCTGGCCTTGAACACTGCCAGGGATGGGGCAGCCACAACTTCTCTGGGCAACCTGTGCCAGTGCCTCACCACCCTCACAGTAAAAAACTTCTTCCTTATATCTAACCTGAATCTCCCCTGTTTACATTTTATCCAATTACCCTTTGTCCTATTGCTACAGTCCCTGATGAAGAGTCCCTCTCCAGCATCCTTGTAAGCCCCCTTCAGATATTGGAAGGCTGCTATGAGGTCTCCACGCAGCTTCTCTTCTCCAGACTGAACAGCCCCAATTCTCTCAGCCTGTCTTCAGATGGCTAAGAAAATAAGATGCTTTGAACTGACAAAAAAGCCCACTGTTAATTAAGTGCTCACTTTAGAAAGTCACTAAATGACTTCACCAGACCATACACAGCCTTGCCAACAACAGTTGTCTCAAGACCTTCTCGGTTACAAACCACAGCAGGGCAGCTCCACCATGAGGTTCACAGCACTTGTTTTTTGCTTGAAGACCTTGACGCAAGCAGCCAGCCTTACCGCGATGTGACCGCCACAGTTAACACGTACACCAGCAAAGAGGCAGGTAACAGCAAACACATTATGACATCAGTAGTAACAAACAATGCCAAAAGCAGGACTGAATGGGAAACTTTTCCAAAGATACTGAGATTTCACTAAAGTATGGGAAAATGCAGATGGCATTTGCAGTCTTCTACACATCATTTTCCTGACTCAATGTTTTGCTGCTATCTCACTGCAACCCTGCCAATATTTAATAAGAGGAAGAGGACTATGCAGGTGGAAGGAAAAGCAAATCTACCTCTTGAGCGTGCTTAGTCCTTCATCTCATTGAACGGCATTTCATTGTTTAATGCTGAAGAACTGCATGCAGGCGAGCCACCTAAGAGTTCCTGGGTTTCTCAGAGTCTTCTGGGGATGTCCTTGGCATATGGGTTTGAAGTTAGCATCATCGATTTGTTCAAGAGAGAGATTTGCTAGTCTACCATCCTGTTGCTGCAGGTTTGTCAAGTGAAATATCTGCAGATAGAGGCCTTCCCAGAATTCAAAGCTCTCTCCAGATGAGTAAAAGTACTCACAGCCTTTTATCTACTGCTTGGCTTTTTCATGTTCAAAGTCGCAATCTGAATCCAAAAGAGAATGGGAAAGCCATTGTGGGCACACAATTTTTTTTTTCCCCTGGCTTTAAAAAAATCTTAGAAGTTGTCAGTGACAATTGAAAACCCTAATTTAATTGCCCTGATATACAAAAGTACCTAAATCAAAAAGTGATTAAAACTGCAGAAAAAACCCCTGTATGCTGCACCTTCGCATGAGGGGTGAAAAGAAGTAGATGCTGCCCTTTGAGCCCTCAGCGTGAGGCATATAAAATGACAGAACTGATACAAAATACAGCTCATACTTTGGGAGTCTGAAGCATACAAACAACAAGAGAGGAACATACATATGAGTGGATTTTCATGAGAACATGTTTTACAAGGGAAATGAAAAACAAAACTGTTGTATATCAGCATAAGCCAAATTAAGGAGATATTTCAGTTTCAAGTCTGGTCACAAACTAAGAAGGACTAAATATACTGCAGAAACTGAAAGACAACTGCGCTTATTTCTTTTCTGGCACCACCAACCACATTCTTTTCCATATAAATTAAGTCCAAAATTTACAAGAAAAACATTCAAAAAATATGTTAAAAGTAAATTGTCCAGAATTATCTGTGATACGAATTTAAGCATAGAAAGTTACTAATTTGTAAAAAGCAACTCTTCTAGAACCTTAATTTTTTTTTATTTTTCTTTTAATATTTCACAAAAATACCAAATCCATAAGAGTGACTAATGGGGAAACAGGGGCACAAGAATGTGAGCTGGAATATGCTTAGGTCATATGAACTTCCTAACCCCAATTGAGATGTCTAAGGTTTGCTGACTTTGGTCTATCTCAGCAGAAGTGACTATCAACAGTATTTATTAATTTTGGTCAATAGTGAAACTTGATTCCAACCTGCTAACAGATTTTACAGCCTGCCAGATGAATTTACTGCATCCTCAAAAAAAAAAACCAACAAACAATACAATTGGGAAAACCAAGAGACTAAAAGACCAAGATACTAAAGGTATTGTAGTGCCTGCACACCCTAAATGACATGTCAAGACTCTTAGTACATCAAGATATACATTGAGCTCCTGGCTATATGAACTTAATATCAAAAATAACCAAGGGAGCCAAGTAGGGTAAGCAGAGACTCTCCTCCCCTGAAGCCTAAACATTATTGCACAAAACAAAATCAAACCCATGAAATCAGTATTCTGCACGTCACAGGATGAATTACAAATAAAATATGCAGCTGATCCTAGTCGAACCTTACAAGAAACATCCCCCTGAAGAGTTTTGTTCCTACATTCCCGATATCTGCCTCTTGGACAAAAGCAGCATGAGGAGATAAAGAACTGTTAAAACCAAGGATATTAGAAGGCTTGCTGAGGGAAAAATAACATTTTTTAAAAGGCAGAGGCTGTGAATAACACCCATGTCTTCAAAGGCAGATGCAGGGACTGTGAGAATAAAGACCTTAGGCCCACTGTAGGAGAGGATATGGTTCGAGACCATCTTAAGTACCTGAACGTACACAGTTCTATGGGACCTGATGAAATCCATCCGCGGGTCCTGAAGGAGCTGGCAAATGAAGTTGCTAAGCCACTGCCAATCATATTTGAAAATATTATGGAAGTCAAGAGAATGCATTTCTAGCTGACCTACTGAACACGGTCAAACAGTCTTCAAAGGCAGAACTGCATCCATGGCGAAACAACACCAACCTACCTGAACAGAGAGTCAGGCAAAATCCTCAGTACTCCTGCAAGATTTTAATTCCTTGAGTTATCTTATAATACTTTCAGGATTTCTTACTGTTATGCTGATATGTTATTGTTACAATAATCTCTGCATGAACATACTCTTCACACTTGCACAGAACTTCGCAGACTCTTCACAGTCACAAGCATTTCCTAGAAGGGAAATCATTCCTGAATTACTTATTACTTAAGGAATGACTTATTTGTAAGGGACAAACCCTGTGACCACGTGATGTCTAGAAAACACATTCCTGAAGACATTTCCTCCCTGGACAAGGACATAAATCCTCCAAAAAGGGAAGAGGGACAAGGTTTGCTCATAGGAATAGGCTGGGTGTTGAAGTCTCTTTTCTTTGAAGTATAAACATAGTGTGACACAGCTTAGACTAATGTACACACTGGCATAACACTAAGAAACACTCACATCTCGAGTAACATGCAGTCTTAACATCTGAATGCAGCGGATCTCACTATGCTGCTCTCCTTACCTATTTCAATTGATTTATACACTCCCCATTCCACACTGGTGAAGTGGATTTCATTCTCTTGAAATCTAGTGAATGCTACTTCACTGCTCGATACACTTTTACAGTCACTTCTGCAGAAGAGACTAGCACATGCAGCAGACTAGTGGCTAAAGGAAACCTCTCTTGAACTCAATTTCATCTTGTACTTGAGCTGAAAAATGCAAAGAATTCTTAATTGCGCCATAAAACAAAGACAGATATCCTACAGTTTAAAGGGATGTGTGGTCCCCTTGAAAGAAGAAGATACCCAGGATGCAGAAGGAAAGCTGGGTAAAACTGTCTGAAAAAGACAAGAAAGCCACTGTGGCCAATATGAATATAGCAAGACAGTGCTTTGCAGTGGCAGCTTCGCCATCCCAGTTTTCACACTGTCATTTCTAAGTGATAAAACAGCCATGCTAAAATGTACAGGCCTTGCTTTATTTTTAAGCTTCGATTCAGATGCCAAGGTCTTCAAACATCACCCAGTCTGAAAACCACTGTTTAAAAAAGAAACTGAGGAGTAGCCAAGTTCTTGGCCTGTTGCAAACATTGTATTCAATAAACTGTGATTCAGTTGGCATTGTATTTGTGCATCAAGAAATATCCTAAAGAGAAGTAGAAATTTACATAAAATGCAATACTTACCAGGGAAAACATTCCCAGAAATTGGGTGTGCTAAACCCTTCCTTTCATAAAAAAAAAAAGAAAAAGTAAATATTATCTTGAATTCAGCCATGTAGAATTTGTGCTTATGCCCCATTGATTAATACATTAAATGCATTATGAGCCATATATTGACACTAACCATATAGCAAGTCATCTGCAAAACAAATGCAAAGCAACACCTCCCCCAGTAAACTCTGCATTTTCCTAAGTGTGCATGATTAAGATAAGCAGGTTCTAGCAAATGTGTATCCTTTCCACTCAAGCTTAGCACATATGAAACCAGAATCAAGTTTCCCGTAAGTTTCAGTGGAGAGAGGACTTCACCTTGCTGTTGGAGGTTGGATAACAAGACAGGTATCAGACTTCTGAAGCCCAGCTTTTTATGGATGAATCTCAAACTGAGGTATTGCCACAAATGGCTGGACAAAGAAGAAAGGATGAACAAAAAGGGAGAGCTCAGAATTGTTCACATTTTAAAAAAAAAGAATTATTTCATAAATTCACTGTATAAAATAGGATTTGCAGACTCAAAAGCTTAACTACTACATTTTTTCTTGTACTGGAAATTTAGATAAAACACATTCTAAGATAGATATCTTCTTTAAAGACTTAATCTTACTTCTCAGTTTGACAGCAGAGCTTGCCAAATAGGATCGATCCTCAATTAGTCCAGAGCTATGATCTTACAGCACAGTCCAGGCAAACCATATTAATTCCTATGGCAACAAGCAACTTAAAGCTTCACTATTCATAAATACACATTTATTTTTCATTACAAATGCATAGTTACAGCATATAAAAGCCTTTTCCCCTAAAAAAGTAGTTAAGCAACAGTACAAACAAAATTGTTAGACTTCTGCAAATAGTTTTCATTACACTGAACAGAAAAAAAACAGCAAAAGGCTAATACTTGTAGTTATGTGTTTTTTTCTTTTTAAAAATATTTCCCGTTTTTGTTATAAAAACCATAGCAAATAAAAAAGCTGTTTAAATAGTGAAAAATATTTGAGCTCTTGAGCTTCTATATGTGGTAAAGCAAGTATTGCAAAGGAGCAATACACTTCCTAAGATATCTGAAGACATTCAAACAGCGTATTTCACTGAAGAAATGAACAGGATGAAACACTGATTTAGTCTCACGGTTTTGATTCATTACTTTCCCTCATTCTGAAAGATCCCCCCCCCCCTTTAAGTGTATTTAAGGGCAGGCCATTTAATTTTTCTGAAGGCCAGATCCTCAACTGATGTAGTGACATATCTCCAATTTATGTAAATGGGTCTCATTTATTCCAGGTGAGGACAACCAGATCATCAGAACACTGTGGTTTGCAGGAGATGTTCAAGGTGTGGCCATTAGTCTAAAGGGCATTTCCATTCTCCTGTCATTGCACGAAGATGACAACACTTAACTTCTGGAGTGGGTCATCCACATTTAAGTTGATGCAGCTTTTCATAGTTCTTATTGGATTTGGATTGCTCCATGTTCTATCTGCATTTCTGTCTGGATTGTTGATTGAAGGGTATCAGTGCCCTGCAAAAGTAAACATCAGTAAATCAATACAACAGTGCTTTCCACTGGTGTAGCCAAGGGAATGTGAACATATTATACCAACACAAAGTTTTCATAGATAAACCAGTGAAAAATCTGCATGGATATCAGCTGTTTGAGAGAGTTAAAATGAGAATACACTTACAAAGACACCAAAAATAACAAAGAATCCACATGAAGACTAGGTAGACTAATGCCCTTCAGGATGGAAAGAGAAGGCTGAAATAATAAAACCACGACAAGGATCTATAAAATCATGAGTAGCATGAAGAGAGCAAATAGAAAACAATTATTCCCTCTCTCTTCCCAAAAAAGAACCAACTCTAAAAAGAACCAAAATAAAACTCATATCTGGCACAACATGTGCCAAAACTGTAGAAGGACTTGTCCCAACATGATCCACACGGTAATATTTCAGGGGTATGGAGTGTTATGGACAGAAAGTCCACCAAAGGTGATCATAGAAAATACAGTAGAATGTCCCTGAGTGACAGAACTACTGTAGGTAAGGGAAGTAAAATTACCTGTTTGGCCTGTGCTTGGAATTTCCCCAGCTGGTGCAGGATACAGTCTAAAACTGCTGACTTTACCCACTGCAGTGTTTCTCTATTTTGTGTCAAATGAAAATAGTGCTACTATAGTGAACTTCTTTCTCAAATAAAATTCTTCCTACAGGCCTGATTATATTCACTTTCCAAGCAAACACAGTCCCCCATGAAGGAATTCAAAGCAAAAACAATTGGCTTGGGCTCTCAGAGGAAGTCTCCTTAAAAATCAAATTACTTCCTACCACAAGTCTGACAAGGCTGTGAAAGGATAATCCCATAGCAAACTGTTTTTTTGGCCAAGTTAGTTAGAGTAAGGAGAACTAGATTATGACA
This sequence comes from Pezoporus flaviventris, assembly GCF_033815535.1. NCBI lineage: Eukaryota > Metazoa > Chordata > Aves > Psittaciformes > Psittacidae > Pezoporus > Pezoporus flaviventris. Next base: position 5,952 of record NW_026892737.1, on the reverse strand, counting down.
CAAACTACATCCTTAGAGCTGTAAGATGAATAGCATTTAAGAGCAGCTGTTTTGGCTTGGATAAAGCCCATCACACCCAATAAGCCTTCCCCTGACAGCAGCGAGCATCACAAGTACAGATAAACTCCAAGGAAAGGGCAAGCATTTAATGATATTTTCCCATTCACTCCCACAGATTTCAGAGATCTGCCCTTGATGGATTTTCCCTCTATAAAAACATCTAATAGATGCTTTATGTAACACCCTGAATACAGAATTATTTCTGTGGCAGTAATTCTGTTATGAAAAAGTCTTACTTGAAGCCCTGCTTTATACTCAGCCTAGGATATGCAGGATGATCCACAACACCACAAGGGTGGAAACCCAACAAAGTTTCACCACCTTTAGGTCACACTCTACAGTCCAAACATATTTATACAAAAGAAAACACTGGAGTTTCAAAATTATAAAGCATAGCTCCTAAATTAAGGTCTCAGGGTTTAAGCCCAGCCGGTAACTCAGAACCACACTGCTGCTCACTAACTCACCCCCCCCCCCCCCCCCCCCCCTTCTCGCAAGGCATGGGGAAGAGAATCGAAAGCATGTAACTCCCACGGGTTGAGATAAGGTAATTAAGGTATAATACAAAACTACTACTACCACCACCAATAATAATGATAAGGGAAATAACAAGGGGAGAGAGAGTACAATTGCTCACTACCCACCAACCAATACCCAGACCAACCTGAGCAGTGATCTGGCCTTCCAGGTAACTGCCCCAGTTTATATACTGGGCATGATGTGCTGTGGTATGGAATACCCCTTTGGCTAGTTTGGGTCAGGTGTCCTGCCTCTGCTTCCTCCCAGCTTCCTGTGCCCCTCCTTCCTGGCAGAGCATGAGACTGAAAAGTCCTTGATTGGTATAAACATTACTTAGCAACAACTAAAAACATCAGTGTGTTATCAACACTGTTTCCAGACTAAAGTCGAAAACACGGCATTGCACCAGCTACTAAGGAGAAAAATGACTGCTACAGCTGAACCCAGGACATAAGGTTTTGTTGTCAAATTATTTCCCTTCACCTTTGCCTTGCTGCCAGGAATTGCACACAGGTACAAGACTTTTTCCTGTTCAAATTTATAGGTTACTTGGTGTTTACTTAACTGTGCAATACATTAATGCCAAAGTGGTGAATAATTCTATGAGACTGCTAAATTTGACAGCAGGTAAGTTTTTAAGTAACCGATTTTTTCTTTCTCATTAGAGGAAAACTGTACTGAAGGACTATAATTATCAAATAATAACAACAACAGCAATACTGAATATTTATCCAACATTTAGACCAGAAGTAGAAGACTGCCCAAAAGGATTAGAAGCACACTTCGGATTTGGAAAGCTATTTTTCCAAATCTAACAACACTTACTACCAGCATATGAGTTTCAGCATAGAATTAATCCAAATCTCAAAATTTTGCAAGCTACTGTAAGCAATAATGCTACAAAGACATGAAAACAAGCTTCAGCTAAGGTAAGAGAAAGGATTTGTTTGAAATACCCTCACTCCAATCTTCAGCTTCCAAGTGCAACTGCTTCCAAAGACACAGCTTTCAAGAAAGGTCAGAAAACTAGTATCTTGGTTTCTGATATTAAATAAGTTCACACTTTGGATGTTTCAAGCACGGAATTTAAGTAGAGCATAGCATCCAGCCCGCTTTGATTGGTAAAATAGATACAAAATCATTGAGAACATCTCAGTACCTTGACAAAGAACCATAGGAAAACAGATGAAAGTGTCACTACAGCCTCCCTGAGAGGGCTTTCCCTTCCGATAACATCTTTCTTTTCAGATAAGAGATCTAGCTAAAAAGATGCAGATCAATACCAATAATTTTAGAAAATAAAAAGTACTGAACTATCTACACAACTCAAAATAATGCAAATATCATCTCAATATCCATAATTTTAGCCCCCCCAAATTTATTGAACTATTCATATAAATCAGAGTAATCGTAGAATCATAGAACATATAGGGTTGGAAAGGACCTTAAGATCACCAAGTTCCAAACCCACTGCCATGGGCAGGAACACCTCACACTAAACCATATCACTCAAGGCTCTGTCCAACCTGGCCTTGAACACCACCAGGGATGGAGCATTCACAGCTTCCCTGGGCAACCCATTCCACTGCCACACCACCCGTACACTATGGAACTTCCACCTTACATCCAATCTAAACTTCCCCTGTTTACGTTTTAACCTGTCACCACTTGTCCTATCACTACAGTCCCTAATGAAGAGTCCCTCCCCAGCATCCTTATAGGCCCCCTTCAGATACTGGAAGGCTGCTAGGAGGTCTCCACGCAGCCTTCTCTTCTCCAGGCTGAACAGCCCCAACTTCCTCAGCCTGTCTTCATACGGGATGTGCTCCAGTCCCCTGATCACACTCATGGCCTTCCTCTGGACTTGTTCCAACAGTTCCATGTCCTTTTTATGTTGAGGACACCAGAACTGCACACATTACTCCAGGTGAGGTCTCACGAGAGCAGAATAAAGGGGCAGGGACCACCTTCAACCTTCTGGTCACACTCCTTTTGAAGCAGCCCGGGATACAGTTGAATTTCTGAGCGGCGAGCACACACTGAAGCCAGCTCATGTTCATTTTCTCATCAACCAACACCCCACAGTCCTTCTCTACAGGGCGGCTTTGAATCTCATCCCTGCTCAACCTGTAACGGTGCGTGGGATTGCTCCGACCCAGGTGTAGGACCTTGCACTTGGCATGGTTAAACTTCATGAGGTTGGCATCAGCCCACCTCACAAGTGTGTCGAGGTCCCTCTGGATGGCATTCCTTCCCTCCAGCCTATCAACCGAACCACACAGCTTGGTGTCATCGGCAAACTTGCTGAGGTTGCACTCAATCCCACTGTCCATGTCACCGACAAAGATGTTGAACCGGTCCCAACACCGACCCCTGAGGGATACCACTCGTTACTGGTCTCCAGCCCAACATTGAGCCGTTGACGGCAACTCTTTGCATGCAGCCATTCAGCCAGTTCTTTATCCACCGAGTGGTCCACCTATCAAATTGATGTCTCTCCAGTTTAGAGACAAGGATGTCGTGTGGGACAGTGTTGAATGCTTTGCACAAGTCCAGGTCGATGATGTCAACTGTTCTACCCCTGTCCATCAGTTCTCTGTAGCCCCATCATAGAAGGCCACCAAATTGGTCAGGCAGGATTTCCCCTTAGTGAAGCCATGCTGGCTGTCACCAAGCACCTTGTTGATTTTCATGTGCCTTAACATGACTTCCAGTAGAATCTGCTCCCAAGATTTTGCCAGGCGCAGAGGTGAGACTGACTGGTCTGTAGTTCCCTGGGTCATCCGTTTTCCCCTTCTTGAAAATGGGGGTTATATTCCCCTTTTACCAGTTATCGGGAATTTTACTTGACTTCCATGATATTTTCACATATGATTGGCAGTGGCTTAGCAACTTCATTTGCCAGCTCCTTCAGGACCCGCGGATGGATTTCATCAGGTCCCATAGAACTGTGTACGTTCAGATGGTCTCGAACCATATCCTCTCCTACAGCGGGCCTAAGGTCTTTATTCTCACAGTCCCTGCATCTGCCTTTGAAGACATGGGTGTTATTCACAGCCTCTGCCTTTTAAATAATGTTATTTTTCCCTCAGCAAGCCTTCTAATATCCTTGGTTTTAACAGTTCTTTATCTCCTCATGCTGCTTTTGTCCAAGAGGCAGATATCGGGAATGTAGGAACAAAACTCTTCAGGGGGATGTTTCTTGTAAGGTTCGACTAGGATCAGCTGCATATTTTATTTGTAATTCATCCTGTGACGTGCAGAATACTGATTTCATGGGTTTGATTTTGTTTTGTGCAGTAATGTTTAGGCTTCAGGGGAGGAGAGTCTCTGCTTACCCTACTTGGCTCCCTCGGTTATTTTTGATATTAAGTTCACTATAGCCAGGAGCTCAATGTATATCTTGATGTACTAAGAGTCTTGACATGTCATTATGGCTGTGCAGGCACTACAATACCATTAGAATGACCTATCAGATAATTTAATCTTGAATCTCACCTGAAAGAGCATCCTTCTCATGAATTCTTAAGGGCTTTTGTGGTCCTGATGCAAAAACTAATCAAAATGTTATGGTTTGATGAATTGTACAACTAGATATTGGTCAAAAAAAAAGTGAAGGATCTGGGTTCTTTCTTTTCTGTATTTCTTTCTTTCATTCCTTGTTATTTTTACACATTTTGTCTTGCAAAACAAAACTATAAAAAGGAGCACCCTTCTGTAACCCAAATAAACTGAAATGCCTTCATTACATGCATTTTTAGGTATTTCAGTACTGACAGATTGCCTATAAAGCAAGGAGTGCTGGCTAAAATGTTGCTCTGGTGCTTGTCTCCACCATGGAGATCTTGGCAAGGTATGCTCTGGTGGTCCTGTACTTTATTATCTGCTTCACAGAACTGCTATGGAATTTCATGTTAGAAAATACAGTGAGAAAACCAATATCTAAAAAACCCTCCAAAATCACAAGAGAACCTCACTCTGTAAAAACTTCTGTTGGCAATAAGTATTTCTTCTGACATCCTAATTATCTAAGTATTTAAAATTTAAGGCATTAACTACTTGTTGAAAGCTTCCCTGCTTTATTTTATGTTCTCAACTGCCCAGCTGCTGGCCAAATCCTGTCGAGGACTGGAGGCTCCCTCGGTGGCTTTTTGCTGCTCTGAACTGAGGCTCCTGGATGCTGATCTTTCCCCCTGCTCAGGTGTTGAAGGTGTCCTCTCTCGAGCTACTCACCTCAGCAACTGACCAGTGATGGTCAATGATGACCGGTTTAAAATGCCGCTCTCCCTCCTGGCACCGCCTCCTGTGCGTCAGCTGCTTGTGTCAGCTGAGCTGCCAGCTCCTGGGCAAGTCCTGTTGAGGACTTAAGGCTCCCTCTGTGGCTTCTTGCCACTCTGAATTGAGGCTCCTGGATGCTGAGCTTCCCCCCGATAAAGTGTTGAAGGCATCCTCTCTTGAGCTACTCACCTCAGTAACTGACTGCAATGCAAATACCAAGTTGGTTTCTCCAAATCATTAACAGATCCTTAGTTTTGAGTTTGTGTAAACTGAGGAAATACTTATGGCAAACTTATTTTTCACATTGTCTGGTTTTCCTTTCACACAACATTCCTTTTCTGCTTCTCTTCAGCTTCGTATAAATCCCCATGGTTAAGCGGAATATTGAAACCTAACACAGTGCAAAGTGTCCCTGAAAAGCGACTCCTCTGGTAGCTGCCAGTTGTGCGAGAGACGGATGCTGACATGTAGAACTGCACTCCGTAACCTCCTTCCTCCCTACCAGAGGTGCTAGCAGAGAAGGGAGGACAGGCAGGAGGAACAGACCCAGGAGAAAGTCTGTGGGAGGGAAATCTGAGAATTTCCCAGGCCTGGAGTGAGGACAGCAGCATGAGAAACATCTCTCACTACCTGATGCCTATATGCTTTATTAACTGCATGGGACCAGCAGTACTTCAGGATTTGTAAGAAACAAGGCACGATCCCTGTAGCAACGCTCTTGTTGTCCGGTGTACTATTACAAATGACTATGAATAAAATGCTGAGATGGTTTAATGCAGAGGCTAATCTACAAAAGATGGAGAATGACTACTCAGGGCTCATCTACATAGGAAGATCAGTGTACAGATAACTAGATTGTAATCTGGCAGCACAGCATGCTCACACACCAGGCAGGCTGATACTTTTTGCCAGGAAGCATCATTATTCTGAAAAGTCAATTGCTGAGGTGAGGGTCAATTGCTGAGGTGAGTAGCTCGAGAGAGGACGCCTTCAACACCGGAGCTGGGGGGAGATCAGCGTCCAGGAGCCTCAACTCAGAGCGACAAGAGCCACCGAGGGAGCCTCAAGTCCTCGACAGGACCTGGCCAGGAGCTG